>NC_048570.1:62696341-62883841 GCF_013265735.2 Oncorhynchus mykiss | reverse complement strand
TACAATGCATTCTGGGAAGCCCTCTCCATTAGCAGCGCTGGAGCGGCACACACACACAAAGGCCTAGTTCAAGGGAGCAGATGGAATTGGGAGGTGGTGGGGAAAGGAAAGGAAGCCCTGCTACCTTCCAGTCAAACATCACCTCTTCCTTCTCAGAAAAACAGCTAAGCTTGGAGACATACCTAGCTAGCAAAGAGAGCTGCACAGCACACAACAGGGTTTTAGCCTGCAGTGGAGACACAATGGCAACAGACTCACATTCTGAGCTTGTACAGAACCATGGACATCTCGGAGAGCAGCTTGGCCGTGCCATTTCCTGGGGCAGCACTGAACCAGACTAGTACCCCCACACTGACCTGACTGCAGAGTAGAGCAGGCCTTGGGGCCGGCTGGCACAACGCTCCTGGAGTAAATATCAGTAAATTGGGAAAAGTAATGAATCATCCTCGCTTCCAGCAGCCAGTATTGGGTCTGAGTGCTTTTAAGAGGCTCCGAGCAGACTTACAGCAAGTGTTAACATAAAGCCAACCCGTTCACCACTTTAACCCAGGCCTCCTCCATTATTGTGGCTCCTGCAGAATGTACCATGTGGAATAGCATACATCTGTACCCAGTGAGAGACTATCTGGCCCTAGTATTACAGAGGTAGAAGGAGGGGGAAGGCTGACACGGTGATACCAGACCATTTCTCACAGGAGCTATTTGCATTCAGTAAGAAGGCGTAATGTTCTTCTGTTTATGGCAGTGCAATGCCGACAGGGCACAGCTCTGCTGCATGGTATGCTGTATGGTTCCCTATAGGGGTGGCTGGCTGGGCTAAAATGGCTCTAGTGTGCTCAAGCCAGTGAACCAGGGCTGTGTGGGCGGCTTCAGGATATCAGGGTGTTTGGGACACACTCACTCCAGCTATGAGCAGAGCCCTCTGTGTAAAACAAAATATCAAAAGACCCCCCCGGCAGAGCTGGTCAGCTGAACATGGCAGTATGTCCACATTCACCACATGTGAGGGGTGAGCGTCAACAATGACTTCAAAAATCCAGACCAATGTTTTCCTTTGACAACCATACATCAACTGAATTGTTCTCTTGCACTCTGGGCCAAGAAATGTGCTTTCCTTCAATGTGTGCCTCGGTTGACTGTGGTGGAAAAACACTTGTATAGCTGTGGCTTGTGTTCCCCCTTCCCATAGTGTCTGTATTTGAGCCTTTCGCCTGCTCCTGGCCCCAGGCAGGACAAAGAGCTCTGGCTATTGAGCCCTGGCTTGATTTAGCCCAGGCAGGGAGCAGCCGCAGTGTTTGGCCCCTATTGGGTTTCAGCTCAATGGCTGGACAGGCTTCTCTGTCACAATAGCCACTCTGTTCTGGAGCCTCATTGGGGGAGTGGGGAGGCCATGACCCCTCAGACTCAGGGAGGGGGTTGATGAGGGTAAAAAATGGGGGCGACAGACAATTTGGCTCAAACTAGTGCATTGTGGATCTCATCTCAACTTATTCCTCTCTCCTCTTTTCCATGTCAAGAATACAAATGAATGACCTGTCCAGCATAAACCATGTGACATACTTAACACTAGAAAGGCCTCGAGGGACACCCCCTTCCAGCCAATGACGTGTCTTTTGGACATTTCAATCTGCACCTCTCTCTTCATACAATTTCACAATTCATAGTCCTGTCACCTATCAGACTATTGCCAATTTAATCTTGTCGTTAGGCTAACTCGATTAATATGTGTGAAATGAGTTTTAATATAGTTTAGGTATCGTTTTTATTTGCCATCTGCGCAGGCTGGCTGGATGGCTGTGAATGACTGGTGGTGAATGGGGGGTGTGACATGTCCTCTGATAACTGCGTACAACACAAATTACTGTTTGTGATATTAAGGTTCTAACAGTGTGTTGTTATACAGACTTATTTAGGAAAAGTCAAGGACGGGGGGGACAACTATAAAAATGGCAGAGTAATCAAATGTAAATGAGTTGTCCACATGACATTGTCGGCTTTTCTACTGTTGCAAGCACACAACTTCATCCTTCACATGGATTCTGTAGCTTTTTATTATTACTTTTTATTTTAGTCTACTTGGTAAAAAAAAATGTCATCTTGAACTGCACTGTTGGTTAAGGGCTTGTAAGTAAGCATTTCACGGTAAAGTCTACACTTGTTGTATCGGCGCATGTGGAAAATAAAGTTTGATTTCCTATGGCCTGTGTTGGCCAAGCTTTTAACCCCATGACATCAAATATAAAGTGAGTCAAAACACCAGCCTGACTCATCACATTGCATCAATGGAGGGAAAAGACATGAATACCAGAGCCACAACACCCTTTCCCTGTGTGTGTGTGTGTGTGTGTGTCTGTGTCTGTCTCTGTGTGTGTGTGTGTGTGTGTGTCTGTGTGTGTGTCTGTCGGTGTGTGTCGGTGTGTGTCTGTGTGTGTCTGTGTGTGTGTTTATGTGTGTGTGTGTCTGTGTCTGTGTCTGTGTCTGTGTGTGTGTGTGTGTGTGTGTGTGTGTGTGTGTGTGTTCCAGCTCTGCAGTCCTATACAGAGGCGCAGGCCTGAGGGGATAGTTCTCCCCCTTTTTCACAGGGCATCACCATTCTGTCTGTCATCAAAGCTGCAAGACACTTCCAGACACCAACTCCAAACAGATGTATGCAATTTAGACAATTAAAGCTTTCCCCTAAAACTTGGCAGCTCTACCGCAACACAGGCACTTCTCATCAGCCTGAGCCTCACATAGTCCCGACCTAACCCAGGGAGCTACATCAGCTCTCTCTCTCTCTCTACCCATGTCTCAAACATCCAGCCCCGCTCTAGTATGTCTGAAAGCTTTACACAGCAGAAAGAGAGGCAAGAGACAGGCAGGCCTCTCCTGAAGCTATAAGCTCTCCCTCTCTCCTTCCCTCTTTCAGCCTGGAATTTCCTGTTGATGGCCCACTGCTAACACCACACTCACTCTCATGGAAATATTTGACAAGCTGCAAACATTTTATCTCCACGAGCAGGAAGGCAATCAGCCAATCAGCGAAGAGAGGGAGGGAATGACAGAGTGGAGAGAAAAATGAGAAACGTGTCGTTGAGGGTTTTGGCGTACCAGGAGTTGCACCACACTGGCCCAGAGTCCTAATTATCCAGCCAGAGACAAGGCCTGGTAAGGCTGTAATGATACACCACTGCTCGTGATACTGACACCTCTTGATAGCACAGAGATTAGGTCTCTGCTGGTCTTGTCAGGCAGCCTGGCAGCCTGCAGCATGTGACTGGGCCAGCAGACATGTGGAGTAGAGAGAAAGAGCTGCTGATATAATACAGCTCTATCAGATAAGCCAGGCCGGGGAAAGATAGGGGGGCGTGGGAAGGAAGGGAGGGAACATCAGGTAGGCTGGCCTGGGCTGAGACGGATAGACATGTGGGCAACAGATTGGATGCGTTAGCTAGTGTCAGTGGTAATTGTTTTTTGTTTGGGCTGGGTGGAAAACACAGCCGAGGAGGGCGGCCCCAGGTCTTACCAGTTGAACAGCAGGGGCACGGGATCCACGACAGCCTGGGCGCTCACAGGACAAGGGGTGCATTGAAACTGGGGAGAAGGGAAAGATGATACACGCATGAAAATGTGCAGACTGCATACCCGGCCACTCATGTTCCCTCCACATAGCTCCCATTTTCCCCAACCTCCCTAGTGGTTTCCTGACTCTCTCCCTTTGCATGTGTCTCTTATGTTCCAGTACAGCGTTGGTCCTAAATGGACTTGACCAACACTGAAAGGTAGTCAAATACATCTCAGCCCAAATAAGGACGTAATGACGGGATGTTTTTTTGAGAGTGTGGTTGAGTGACTCATCAAAATCCTCAGTATGCTCCTTTGATCAAGAGGCACGCTCACACTGACGTAAAAGAAGACACAGAAAGGGGAACACAAAAGGACACACATGTGCGCACGCTAACGGCTCCGAAAAGTAGGCCAGGGAATCGAGCTGTTCTTCAAGGCCTCTGCTTCATTTCTAAACGCCTGTGACAGGCGTCTGCATCCAGCCAGCCTTCCATCCCCCACCACAAGACTCCTGTTTAGTGTTCCCCTGACACACATCATTCCAGGTCTTCCCTCTTCAGTGTCATCACACACACACGATTGCATAACAGCATGTGGGGAGAGGGGGCCCCTGTGCTGTGAGTGGGGGGGGCATTGGGAGAGGGCTGGGGCTCCACTCAGTCTGAGCAGAAGGCCATATTCATATGCAGATACTGGGGGCCATGTGTGGCGAACAGGAGAAGAATTGCCTTCCCACACTGGAACCAATCACTCGTTCACAGTGAAGACTTCCAGGAAAACAGAAATGGAAACAAATAAAAACAAAGCAATTACACACCTTCTTTCCACCCTTTGTGTAACTTAAATAGGGCTGCCTTTATAAACAGTCCCAGACAAATATGAAGAGGGGATTAAAGCGGATTTAAATTTCATCTGCCGGGCCGCAGCAGCCAACAGGTTAAAAAAAGATTGGGGAAAGTTGCATGGAGGCTCAATCTCAACTTGGCATAATGGCCCCATTTTAAAAATGTAATTTTGTCACTAAGATGCCAACTTTAAGAGCAGAACACATCCACTATGGCTATGAGCTTGAGTTTACAGCCAAAACACTTAAGATTACTACAAGCTCTACGCAGATGCAAGATTGAGTGTTGCTCGCCCCTACCTGGGCTCGAACCAGGAACCCTCTGCACACATCGACAACAGCCACCCTCAAAGCATCGTTACCCATCGCACCACAAAAGCTGTGGCCCTTGCAGAGCAAGGGGAACAACTACTTCAAGGTCTCGGAGCGAGTGACGTCACCGATTGAAAAGCTATTAGCGCACACCCCGCTAATAACTAGCCATTTCACATCGGTTACATCAGCAACTGTTCAACCAGTAAACCAAACAACAAGAATACACCCAAAAAAGTATTCTGCTTAGAAGTAATAACTTAGCCTGTAATAACTGATTACAATGTATTGTGAAATGGTAGAACCTGCTGGAGCCAACTAGCTGGCCAGGTGGTTTATTGCTCTGTGAGAACACATGACATTGTTTTTTTTTGCTGATATGGGAATGAATACACAAGCAGCATATCAGAGGCAGTGTTTAACTTATTTGGGGTAGGGGGCAGTATTGGGCAGCTTGGATGAAAAACGTGCCCAAGTTAAGCTGCCTGCTACTCCGCCGTAAAAGCTAGAAAATGCATATAAGTAGTACATTTGGATAGAAACCACTGAAGTTTCTAAAACAGTTTGAATGATGTCTGTGAGTATAACAGAACTCATATGGCAGACAAAAACCTGAGAAAAAAACCAACCAGGAAGTGGGAAATCTGAGGTTTGTAGTGTTTCAACTCAGCCAACAGCGGGGAATTAGTTATGTTTCACTTCCCAAGGATTCCACTAGATGTCAACAGTATTTATAACCTGTTTTGAGGATTCTACTCTAAAGGAGGGGCTCATAAGAGCTCTTTGAGTGAGTGGTCTGGCAGAGTGCCAAAGCCTCGGTCTGGCGCGCTCACGTGAAAGGTAGCTCCGTTCCACTTCATTTGTACAGACAAAGGAATTTTCCGGTTGGAACATTAATGAAGTTTTATGTTAAAAACATCCTAAAGATTGATGCCATACTTAGGTTGGCATGTTTCTACGGGCTGTAACGGAACTTTTGTAACTTTTCGTCCGACACTCTGCGCGATCTGAACGCGCTTTTGGATTTGTTTACCAAACGCCCTAACAAAAGAAGATATTTGGACATAACGGATGGACATTATGTAAAAAAATCAAACATTTATGGTGGAACTGGGATTCTTGGGAGTGCAATCTGATGAAGATCATCAAAGGTAAGTGAATATTTAAAATGCTACAGTGCCTTGCGAAAGTATTCGGCCCCCTTGAACTTTGCGACCTTTTGCCACATTTCAGGCTTCAAACATAAAGATATAAAACTGTATTTTTTTGTGAAGAATCAACAAGTGGGACACAATCATGAAGTGGAACGACATTTATTGGATATTTCTAACTTTTTTTAAAAACTGAAAAAATGGGCGTGCAAAATTCTTCAGCCCCCTTAAGTTAATACTTTGTAGCGCCACCTTTTGCTGCGATTACAGCTGTAAGTCGCTTGGGGTATGTCTATCAGTTTTGCACATCGAGAGACTGACATTTTTTCCCATTCCTCCTTGCAAAACAGCTCGAGCTCGGTGAGGTTGGATGGAGAGCATTTGTGAACAGCAGTTTTCAGTTCTTTCCACAGATTCTCGATTGGATTCAGGTTTGGACTTTGACTTGGCCATTCTAACACCTGGATATGTTTATTTTTGAACCATTCCATTGTAGATTTTGCTTTATGTTTTGGATCATTGTCTTGTTGGAAGACAAATCTCCGCCCCAGTCTCAGGTCTTTTGCAGACTCCATCAGGTTTTCTTCCAGAATGGTCCTGTATTTGGCTCCATCCATCTTCCCATCTTCCCTGTCCCTGCTGAAGAAAAGCAGGCCCAAACCATGATGCTGCCACCACCATGTTTGACAGTGGGGATGGTGTGTTCAGCTGTGTTGCTTTTACACCAAACGTAACGTTTTGCATTGTTGCCAAAAAGTTCAATTTTGGTTTCATCTGACCAGAGCACCTTCTTCCACATGTTTGGTGTGTCTCCCAGGTGGCTTGTGGCAAACTTTAAACAACACTTTTTATGGATATCTTTAAGAAATGGCTTTCTTCTTGCCACTCTTCCATAAAGGCCAGATTTGTGCAATATACGACTGATTGTTGTCCTATGGACAGAGTCTCCCACCTCAGCTGTAGATCTCTGCAGTTCATCCAGAGTGATCATGGGCCTCTTGGCTGCATCTCTGATCAGTCTTCTCCTTGTATGAGCTGAAAGTTTAGAGGGACGGCCAGGTCTTGGTAGATTTGCAGTGGTCTGATACTCCTTCCATTTCAATATTATCGCTTGCATAGTGCTCCTTGGGATGTTTAAAGCTTGGGAAATCTTTTTGTATCCAAATCCGGCTTTAAACTTCTTAACAACAGTATCTCGGACCTGCCTGGTGTGTTCCTTGTTCTTCATGATGCTCTCTGCGCTTTTAACGGACCTCTGAGACTATCACAGTGCAGGTGCATTTATACGGAGACTTGATTACACACAGGTGGATTGTATTTATCATCATTAGTCATTTAGGTCAACGTTGGATCATTCAGAGATCCTCACTGAACTTCTGGAGAGAGTTTGCTGCACTGAAAGTAAAGGGGCTGAATAATTTTGCACGCCCAATTATTCAGTTTTTGATTTGTTAAAAAAGTTTGAAATATCCAATAAATGTCGTTCCATTTCATGATTGTGTCCCACTTGTCCCATCAGATTCTTCACAAAAAAATACAGTTTTATATCTTTATGTTTGAAGCCTGAAATGTGGCAAAAGGTCGCAAAGTTCAAGGGGGCCGAATACTTTCGCAAGGCAATGTATTTCTGAGTAATGTTGACTACCCAATATGGCAGGAATTTTTTTGGCTGCTTTGTTGTCTAAAGGCTGTACTCAGATTATTGCATGGTTTCCTTTCTCGGTAAAGTTTTTTTGAAATCTGACACAGCGGTTGCATTAAGGAGAAGTTTATCTAAAGTTCCATGTATAATAGTTGTATCTTTATCAATGTTTATTATGAGTATTTCTGTAAATTGATGTGGCTCTCTGCAATATCACCGCATGTTTTAGAACTTCTGA
Source organism: Oncorhynchus mykiss (assembly GCF_013265735.2). Lineage (NCBI taxonomy): Eukaryota > Metazoa > Chordata > Actinopteri > Salmoniformes > Salmonidae > Oncorhynchus > Oncorhynchus mykiss. The sequence goes on along the minus strand of NC_048570.1, from coordinate 62,876,108 downwards.
ACGTAAAGCGCCAATGTAAACTCAGATTTTTTTCATATAAATATGAACTTTATCAAACAAAACATACATGTGTTGTGTAACATGAAGTCCTATGAGTGTCATCTGATGAAGATCAAAGGTTAGTGATTCATTTTCTCTATTTCTGCTTTTTGTGACTCCTCTCTTTGGCTGGAAAAAAATACTGTGTTTTTCTGTGGCTTGGTGGTGACCTAACAATTGTTTGTGGTGCTTTCGCTGTACATCCCTTTTGAAATCAGACACTGTGGCTAGATTAACAAGATTTTTATCTTTAAAATGGTGTAAAATATTTGTATGCTTGAGGAATTTTAATGTTTTGAATTTGGCGCCCTGCACTTTCACTGGCTGTTGCGGCTAGCAGAACCCCAGTCCTAGGCAGGTTAACACTTAAGGATCGGACACTTTTCCTCTCCAATTTTCGCCAAAAATGTCATACCCAAAGCTGAGTCCCAATTCAACAGCTCAGATACGAGACGTATGGCAAGGACTACAGACAAACACGGACTACAAAAGGAAAATCAGTCACGTCACGGACACTGACGTCTTGCTTCCAGACAAACTAAACACCTTTGCACACTTTGAGGATAATACAGTGCCCGCTACCAAGGACTGAGGCTCTCCTCTGTGGCCAACATGAGTTAGACATTTAAACATTTGAACCCTCGCAAGGCTGCCGGTCCAGACGGCATCCATAGCTGCGTCCTCAGAGCATGCGCAGACCAGCTGGCTGGAGTGTTTTACGGACATATTCCTCCCTATTCCAGTCTGCTGTCCCCACTTGCTCCAAGCTGTCCACCATTGTTCCTGTACCCAAGAAAGCAAAGGTAACTGAACTAAATGACTATTGCCCCGTAGCACTCACTTAAGTCATCATGAAGTTCTTTGAGAGGTTCGGTTAAGGATCATATCACCTCTACCTTACCTGACACCCTCTTACATTTGCTTACCGCCCCAATAGATTCACAGACAATGCAATCACCATCACACTGCACACCACCCTATCCCATCTGGACAAGAGGTAGACCTACAAAAGAATGCTGTTCTTTGACTATAGCGCAGCATTCAACATCATATTACCCTCCAAGCTCATCATTAATCTGTCCCCTGGGTCTGAACCTCACCCTGTGCAATTGGGTCCTGGACTTCCTGTCGGGCCGCCCACAGATGGTGAAGGTAGGAAACGACACCACTTCATTGAATCTCAACACAGGGGACCCACAAGGGTGTGTACTCAGCCCCTTCCTGTACTTTGTGTTCACCCATGACTGCATAGCCACACACACCTCCAACTCAATCATTAAGTTTGCAGACAAGGGTAGTAGGCCTGATTACCAACAATGACGAGACAGCATGGTGCCTGGAAGCGTGGTGCCAGGAAAATAACCTCTCACTCAACATCAACAAAACAAAGAAGCTGATCGTGGACTTCAGGAAACAGCAGAGGGAGCACCCCCATATCCACAACGACGGGACCACAGTGGAGAAGGTGGAAAGCTTCAAATTCCTCGGCATACACATCACTGACGATCTGAAATGGTCCACCCACAGAGACAGTGTGGTGAAGCAGGTGCAAAAGCACCTCTTCAACCTCAGGAGGCTTAAACATATGCACAATTGAGAGCCTCCTGTCGGGCTGTATCACCGTCTGGTCCGGCAACTGCACTGCCCGCAACCGCAGGGCTCTCCAGAGGGTGGTGCAGTCTGCCCAACGCATCACCAGGGGCAACCTACCTGCCCTCCAGGACATATACAGCTCCTGATGTCACAGGAAGGCCAAAAAGTTCATCAAGGATAACAAGCACCCAAGCCACTGCCTGTTCACCCCGCTATCATCCAGAAGGCGAGGTCAGTACAGGTGCATCAAAGCTGGGACAGAGAGACTGAAAAACAGCTATCTCAAGGCCACCAGACTGTTAAATAGCCATCACTAGCCAGCTTCCACCCGGTTACGTAATCCTGCACCTTCGAGGGTGCTGCTCTATATACATAGACTTGAAATCACTGGCCACTTTAATAATGGAATACTAGTCACTTTAATAATGTTTACATATTTTGTTTTACTCATCTCTAATGTATTTCAGTCTATGCCACTCCGACATTGCTCATCCTAATATTTAGATATTTCTTAATCCTATTCTTTTACTTTTAGATGTATGTATTGTTAGATATTATTGCACTGTTGGAGCTAGAAACACAAGAATTTCGCTACACCCGCAATAACATCTGCTAAACGTGTATGTGACCAATACAATTTGATTTGATTAGCTAGGCTGCCAACTTGCTAATACTACATACAAGGAAAGGCGACTCTTCATTGGTTTCACAAAATGAAAATACAAAAAAATAAACATTGCTATTGCCCCCCTTGTGAGTGGCGAGGATATCACATTAACCAAAAAGGTATCCGATACTCCAAATATCCCATTCCGCCCACGAACACACACCTAGATCAACGGAGTGAAGCTTGTCGTAGCCTTTTGGCCTGGCTACAAACAAGAACATACCTGTGGACGGCCTCCTACCCAATGATTTGCATTTGTTGACAACAAACCGTTGGGTTTAGGTGTTAACAGTTCCATCTAGGCAGTAAGAAACTAAATGTATCAGAGAAGGATGTGATTCCTATTAGACAAGAACACACAATGGGTGGTTTCCTGGAGTCAGGGTTTGCATTAGCTTTTAGAAATATGCGCTAGCAAAATGCAGACCATCAAAATCTGCATTTAAAACAATTTCACCTGCATTTTATATTGAAAGTCAACCGTGTTCATTTGCTTCAATAGATAGTTTCATGTCCTTGATCAATGGTTTTTATTCACACAAAATAAATTCATGCAACACAATCAGCAGAAATCAGATGACAACAGAAGTGCAACACTATTTGACTAGCAGCCACAAAAAGAAATTAGCATAGAAATAAGCAAGGGATTTTTTTTTGCTAAAATGATGCATGGCCATCAGATTTCTCCTTCTAATCATAGAATGTTACCACCTATATTTCCTTATGTTAATCGTGCATTTTCATTTGCTACAGGAGAAAAACTACACCAGAGAAAAGTACTTCAGTCAAGAGTGTTGACGGAATGCCCGTTCGTGAATGCAGGAATAAGATTTATCAAGACAAGAGTAAATATTTATCAGCGTGAAGTGCAACTGAAGCACACTAAATTAGTCCATTTACATCATGATTTGGAGCTAAATGTGACTGAAGCCGAGCGGAAATTACAATAAGCATTTCAGATCTGCGTTTATAAAACGCAACAAAATAGTTAAGTGTTGAATTTTTTTCAGAGTGAAAAATGCAGAATTCTAACTTAACGCGAACCCCGGGAGTTACATGTGTGTTAGCTGGAGGCATTGTAAGGGCTACTACCTACAGTAGGCATGGTTCTCCCTCCGGAATGAAACTGCTGCCTTGTGCTCCCTTCAATAACAAACCTCTGCCTCCTCCGCCAAAAGGTATAATAGCACCAATTCTTAGTGTTTCTAATGTATGAGACAATCAAGGAAAGTGCAAGATATGTCTGCACACTTTTTCCACTTCACACAGACCTAAACTCTGCACTCCAGCCTGCTAAATGAATTAGGGCAGAATGTAATGAATTTAAAAGCAAATAAGTCTGTTAGTGTCGACCAGATAAGGTGAGAGCAGAGGCAGAGAGTGGGCCAGAGCTCTCACGGGTAGGCCAGCGTCTCAGCTCAAAGTCAGCTTAGATCAGAGCAAACCCCAACTCACTGTACCGTGCCGTACAGCCCCTGCCCTACACAGCCCACATCCCATCAGGAGAGCGGGGAGACAAACACAGAAAAACTGTCCTATAATAGGCCAGTCACTCACTTTACCAGAGTGCATAAGTAAAACACACAGCTAATGACCATTGTTTCACACTGATTCTTGGAGATCTAGCTGACAAAATTGGCAGTAAGTTACAGTACATCAGACCAGCACAAACTAAGTAACAAGCTATTCTGCTCCCATGTGATTTTAAGCCATCAACAATACAACACTCAGTGGAGAAGATTCTGACATTTCTGAAACAGGAAAAGTAGCCTATGCTTTCTGGTTGGTTGCTAGTGGATTTCAGCAATTAGGTCAGAGCGAAGTCTGAGGGCTGTGTAGAGGAGAAGGGTTGTGTTTAAACATGACATGTTCCCTCTGCTTTGCATTCCTTGATTTTAGTTCTAGTACATTGAAAGGCCAGGTGAACATGAGACTCCGGGACATCACCACAGAACTTCCCATGGGAACTGGCCTGGCAAATTTCACACAAAACACTGCATGACAACATAATGCTTCCAAAATGAGAACACAAATAAATCATGACAAATAGCTCACAAATCAGAGATAAACTGTGCAACAAAAACCAATTCTCAGGACCCTGTCTTTCAAAGAATTACATAAAAATTCTAATAACTTCACAGATCTTCATTGTAAAGGGTTTAAACAGTTTCCCATGTGTGTTCAATGAACCATAAACAATTAATGAACATGCACCTATGGAACGGTCGTTAAGACACTACAGCTTACAGACGGTAGACAATTAAGGTCACAGTTATGAAAACTTAGGACACTAAAAGAGGCCTTTCTACTGACTCTGAAAAACACCAAAAGAAAGATGCCCAGGGTCCCTGCTCATCTGTGTGAAAGCGCCTTACAGGCTGACTACACTGCTCGCGTTGCAAAATAAATGTAGAAATCTATATTATTCAATTATTGCACCCACACTGCTCTCGCAGGAGGAGAGATGACTAGAAACGATTCGGTTGACCATTTTATGTGTGGATTAATTGTCGGAGAAGAGGACCTTGTGCATTTCAGGTAAAATAACAACAATCTTTATATCCCAGGCCAAATTAGCTAGCAACAGTAAGCTAACTAAATAGCACAAATTAGCAAACAAGTGCAAGCTAGCTAAATTGCCATAAAGGTTTATTGCTTTTCGACCTGTCCCAAAATTAATGTAATTGGTTCAGAGTTTGTTTTGATATTTTAACCTACGTGTCGTGATAGAGATTGGTGTGAGGGGACAAAATAAATGTATGCACGATAGCGCACGCGCGCTACAGGAAGGCAACAACTGCCCGAGTTACACCAGGAACGCACAATCCCTCCATCAGTGCTCAGACTGTCCGCAATAGGCTGAGAGAGGTTGGACTGAGGGCTTGTAGGCCTGTTGCAAGGCAGGTCCTCACCAGACATCACCGGCAATAGCATTGCCTATGGGCACAAACCCCCCATCGCTGAAACAGACAGGACTGGCAAAAAGTGCTCTTCATTGACGGGTCACGGTTTTGTCTCACCAGGGGGGATGGTCGGATTCACGTTTATCGTCGAAGGAAAGAGCGTTACACCGAGGCCTGTACTCTGGAGAGGGATCGATTTGGAGGTGGAGGGTCCGTCATGGTCTGGGGCGGTGTGTCACAGCATCATCAGAATGAGCTTGTTGTCATTGCCGGCAATCTCAATGCTGTGCGTTGCAGAGAAGACATCCTCCTCCCTCATGTGGTACCCTTCCTGCAGGCTCATCCTGACATGACTCTCCAGCATGACAATGCCACCAGCCATACTGCTCGTTCTGTGCGTGATTTCCTGCAAGACATGAATGTCAGTGTTATGCCATGGCCAGCGAACATCCTCGATCTCAATCCCATCGAGCACGTCTGGGACCTGTTGGATCGGAGGGTGAGGGCTAGGGCTATTCCCCCTAGAAATGTCCGGGAAGTTATAGGTGCCTTGGTGGAAGAGTGGGGTATCATCTCACAGCAAGAACTGGCAAATCTGGTGCAGTCCATGAGGAGGAGATGCACTGCAGTACTTAATGGCCACACCAGATACTGACTGTTACTTTTGATTTTTACCCCCCCCCCCCCTTTGTTCAGGGGCACATTATTCCATTTATGTTAGTCACATGTCTGTGGAACTTGTTCAGTTTGTGTCTCAGTTGTTGAATCTTATGACCATACAAATATTTCCACATGTTAAGTTTGCTGAAAATAAACGCAGTTGACAGCGAGAGGACGTTTGTTTTTTTGCTGAGTTTACTTGGTCAAAATAAAGGCAGAGAAAAATGTATTCAAATTAAACAATGGTGCTCTAACCCAATCCAAACCACATTCATGTTCTCTCTTTCTTGCCTTCTGCATGTGAGAATCTGTCTAGTGCAAAAATCCGTGGGCATGTGAAACGTAGAAAGATTCACGGTGACCTACATAGGCAGTGTGTGGAAGAGAGGGTTGTGCTTCCGCATAGAAAAGTATTTACTTGGCTCCATTCTGCATGCACCTTCATAGGGGAGGGGAGGAGGAGGAAAAACAGGAGAGAGAGAGGGGAGAAGGGGCTATGAACAAAGAGGACAGAGGGAACAGAGGGAGAGAGCAACAGAACTTCAATAACATTGCAAGGTAGAGTATAGAGATGACATTAGGGAGAGAGAATGGAGTGATTCTCTTCCTCCAACAGAAGAGGCCAGAGAGCTTGAGGAGGAGAGGACAGGGGAAGTTAGTTGGAGAGGGAACAACGAGGGGGCGGAAGTCATCTTTGATTCAGCCATTATTACTGGACCTTTCTGACTGCACCCCTGCCCAAATCTCTAGTACTTTCCCCACTCGCAGACACAGCACTTGATCGATTCGAAAGATGGACAGACACAGGAGCCAAATACATTCCCCACAATGCATCACAGAGTCACGTAAACACGCACAGACACACAAAAGCAGTCTCTCCTCTTAGAGACAACACATATTCCCAAAAGGCTTCCCCAGCTGCATTCACAATAATCCACTCATACTTTTCAGGAGAGTATAGCACCATAAATTGAAAGAAAAGTAGATTAATCTGCTCAATGCTTTGGATCTATAGGCATAGATATATAGGAGCTTTCCTAGTATAAGCCTATTGAACTGCCTCTGGAGCACATGAGGGCAACAGCATCCCATTTTTAATCAATAGGCTCCGCAGAAGTATTCAGTTCCCTTTGAAGCCCAGCCCTGGATCTGGTTTCCTAATCACCTCCCCATCCCCCCAGCCCTTCCAATACAATGTCGTTGTTTTCACACACTGCACGAGGCCGACCTGGGTCAGCCTGTTTAGGGAGAGGGAGGAGGGAGACCTGTCCCTGGCTCAAACTCAAATTGACAAGGTTGGACAAAAACCCAGACAAGGGTCAGCATTCAACACAACTAGCGTCCTGCACACAGCTAGTTAATTGTGGAATTATCTTCCTCCAATGGTGGGCCTGCTTTACTGAAATCAATTACACAGCTCTCATCCAATCACAACAGCAGGAGAGGTTTCTGCCTGATATTTGAAAAGCCAACAACATTCTATGCAGCAATGTGTTGAGAATGAATAGCTGTTCTAAATTGTCATGTAGGAAAATATCTTTATACAAAGAAACAAAACCACACGAACAAAGTGTGGGTTTGTGTTATGCTGAAAACAAAACTAAACCCAAGAGTCTTAAAAGGATACTTTGGGGTTTTGGCAATAAGGCACTGCATCCACTTCCCCAGAGTCAGATTACGTCATGGATACCACTTTTTATGTCTGTGTCCAGTATGAAGGAAATTAGACGTGACTTTGTGTACCAACACTAACTAGCATTAGCGCAATGACAGGAAGTCTAAGGGTATCGACTAGCATGCTAGCAGAAACACAGACGTCCAGTCATTACCATCTACTGGCATGCTAAAAGATGCCCATAGACTTCCAGTCATTGCGCTCAAGCAAATCAGCAAAATGCGCTAGCTGGCAACTTCCTTCAAAGTGCTCGCAGAGACATAAAAAAAGGTATCCACAAGTTTATCTGACTCTTGGGAAGAAGATAAAGGGCCTCATGGCCAAAATCCCAAAGTATCCCTTTAAGAGTGGTAGCGGGTTAGCTCAGAGAAAACACCCTATGCTGAGGGAGGAATTGCTCAGCAAAAGACAAACAGGCTAGTTCGTGTGCTCATCCCCGTACTGCCCAAGCAGATTGTTCAGCATTTCCTAATTGTTCAGCATTTCCCAACAGAGCTAAAAAAAAAAAAATGAAAGAAGAAAAAAAAGAGTAGAGGTGGAGGAGGAAGCAACAGAAACAGGGCATTGATCAGCCAGGAGGGGAGGCCTAACAAACCCAGCAGGAGCTGCAGTGATACACACTCCAATACTGATGGGCCTACAAACAGAGCATTTAACAGACACAAACCAAACACATGGGTTGTTCTCAATGACGTGTATAAACCCTGGATTGCTGATTCTATGTATTGGCCATGGAGATGCTTTGACGCCACCAGTCGGCCATATTGGCACTCCCCAGTAGGAGCAGTCCTCCATAAGAATCAATGTATTTCTACAGCATTTCAATTAAATGTTTCAAAGACAAAATTGCATGCATTTAAGTATTTTTTTTTGTAGTAGTAGTGGGGACACTAACATCAGTACTCCCCAAAAATATAATTTAAAAGTATGCATGTATGTCTAATAGAATAAACGTATCAAAAACACATGTAGACATTAATGCATTTATGCAGCTTGCAAATGATTTTATTTTTTACAATCGTGGAGGAGTACCAAGATGGCTGTGCCGTGGCTTCAATAGTTCCCCCAATGTCAGTTGGGGGCACTGGCCAAGCATTGTGCAGAGCGAAGCCCGGCCAGTTAACAGTGTTGTTCTGGGTCAAGATTCTCCAGCTCGTCTTACTGCATTAAGAGGGGAGGGGAGGAGAGGAGACTGTTCTGAGGAGATTCAGCTTTCCTCTCCTGTGTGTCTGGTTTCTGCTGTGTCACCACTCACCACTAAAGCTGGTGGGTCTGATCACACAGCCTCAGCCAGAGAGCACGGCCAGCACCAAAACCAAAACCAACTCACTTCGTAGACGCACGCACACATGAACGCACACACTTACTCACAGCTGTAAAACTAACAACAGTGCACAAGTAGGACGGAGCCTACCTTAATCCCTGTGAAACCAAAGACACCTGGCTTTGACCACCCAAGAAACAGAGGAGCAACATGAATGCTCCTGTATTTCAATGCAACATCAAGGTAGGAGTGTCTGGATCAGACCCAGTCAAATGCTAGGCGTCTGTCACTGACAGCTTCAAACGTGTACCTGCTGGTTCCAACCCACCAACACCACAATCATCTTCTTCATCTTCTTTGGGTGGTAAATTGGAGACCAGACAGCTTGTCTCCTCATCCCCTCACATCCCAGTCAGAATGGTGAGAATTGAGGACAAGCACATGGAGGCCCAGGCCTGAGACCCAGGATGTCTGCTTTCAATCACAGCCCTCTTTTAAACAAACAACCTCTGACACGGTCTCCTCTGAAACCCTCTCCTCTGCCCCTTTTCTCCTAGATAACCTCTGTTGCAACAGGCAGCGGTGGAACCAGGACTTTATTAAATCACGGTGGTAGTGTAGTGCCTAGCCCTATTAGAGGATTTAACATTTCAGGCTATTCCGTTAAAAACAAACCAGAGCCTAGGCGCACTTTGTAATCAAAATTTAAATCGCTATTTCAAAACAGTCTTTTGGTCAGGCGCAGCCAGGAACTACTTCTGTACGATGGCGAGTAGTGGAGGTCGATAAGCCAGGATTCTCCATCATTTCAAATCTCCAGTTTGGGAACAGTTTGTCTCCTCAGACAAGGGCGATGGACAGAGTTGTGGATAAAACATTAATATAATATCGGCACCGCTCAACGAGGATAGCCTATGTAGCTGTCAACACCTCAAACATGTGGACACATTTATACCGAAATCACACCCGTATTCCTGCCACCATCCCCCTGTATTCCTACCACCACCCCCCATCCCCATATTCCTACCACCACCCCCCATCCCCATATTCCTACCACCACCCTCCATCCCCATATTCCTACCACCATCCCCCCCATCCCCATATTCCTACCACCATCCCCCCATCCCCATATTCCTACCACCATCCCCCCCATCCCCATATTCCTACCACCATCTCCCCATCCCCATATTCCTACCACCATCCCCCCCATCCCCATATTCCTACCACAATCCCCCATCCCCATATTCCTACCACCATCCCCATATTCCTACCACCATCCCCATATTCCTTCCACCATCCCCATATTCCTTCCACCATCCCCCCATCCCCATATTCCTTCCACCATCCCTCATCCCCATATTCCTTCCACCATCCCCATATTCCTTCCACCATCCCTCATCCCCATATTCCTTCCACCATCCCTCATCCCCATATTCCTTCCACCATCCCTCATCCCCATATTCCTACCACCATCCCTCATCCCCATATTCCTTCCACCATCCCTCATCCCCATATTCCTACCACCATCCCCATATTCCTTCCACCATCCCCATATTCCTTCCACCATCCCCCATCCCCATATTCCTTCCACCATCCCCTCATCCCCATATTCCTACCACCATCCCCTCATCCCCATATTCCTTCCACCATCCCTCATCCCCATATTCCTTCCACCATCCCCCATCCCCATATTCCTTCCACCATCCCTCATCCCCATATTCCTTCCACCATCCCTCATCCCCATATTCCTTCCACCATCCCTCATCCCCATATTCCTTCCACCATCCCTCATCCCCATATTCCTACCACCATCCCCCATCCCCATATTCCTTCCACCATCCCTCATCCCCATATTCCTTCCACCATCCTTCATCCCCATATTCCTTCCACCATCCCCCCATCCCCATATTCCTACCACCATCCCTCATCCCCATATTCCTTCCACCATCCCTCATCCCCATATTCCTACCACCATCCCCTCATCCCCATAATCCTTCCACCATCCCTCATCCCCATATTCCTTCCACCACCCCCATATTCCTTCCACCACCCCCATCCCCATATTCCTACCACCATCCCTCATCCCCATATTCCTTCCACCATCCCTCATCCCCATATTCCTTCCACCATCCCTCATCCCCATATTCCTACCACCATCCCCTCATCCCCATATTCCTTCCACCATCCCCCCATCCCTTCCACCATCCCCCCATCCCCATATTCCTACCACCAGCCCCATCCTCCTACCACCACCCCATCCCCATTTTCCTACCACCACCCCATCCCCAGTTTCCTACCACCACCCCCATCCCCATATTCCTACCACCACCCCCATCCCCATATTCCTACCACAATCCCCATATTCCTTCCACCATCCCTCATCCCCATATTCCTTCCACCATCCCTCATCCCCATATTCCTACCACCATCCCCCATCCCCATATTCCTTCCACCATCCCTCATCCCCATATTCCTACCACCATCCCCCATCCCCATATTCCTTCCACCATCCCCCCATTCCCATATTCTTACCACCATCCCCATATTCCTTCCACCATCCCCCATCCCCATATTCCTTCCACCATCCCTCATCCCCATATTCCTACCACCATCCCCATATTCCTACCACCATCCCCCCATCCCCATATTCCTTCCACCATCCCTCATCCCCATATTCCTACCACCATCCCCCATCCCCATATTCCTACCACCATCCCCTCATCCCCATATTCCTTCCACCATCCCTCATCCCCATTTTCCTTCCACCATCCCTCATCCCCATATTCCTACCACCATCCCCCCATCCCCATATTCCTTCCACCATCCCCCATCCCCATATTCCTACCACCATCCCCCCATCCCCATATTCCTACCACCATCCCCCCATCCCCATATTCCTACCACCATCCCCCCATCCCCATATTCCTACCACCATCCCCCCATCCCCATATTCCTACCACCATCCCCATATTCCTTCCACCATCCCCATATTCCTTCCACCATCCCCATATTCCTACCACCATCCCCCCATCCCCATATTCCTTCCACCATCCCCCATCCCCATATTCCTACCACCACCCCCATCCCCATTTTCCTACCACCACCCCATCCCCATTTTCCTACCACCACCCCATCCCCATTTTCCTACCACCACCCCATCCCCATTTTCCTACCACCACCCCCATCCTCCTACCACCACCCCCATCCTCCTACCACCACCCCCCATCCCCATATTCCTACCACAATCCCCCATCCCCATATTCCTACCACCATCCCCCATCCCCATATTCCTACCACCATCCCCATATTCCTACCACCACCACCCCCATATTCCTACCACCACCACCACCCCCCCATATTCCTACCACCACCACCCCCCCCCATATTCCTACCACCACCACCCCCCCCATATTCCTACCACCACCACCCCTCCCCATATTCCTACCACCATCCCCCCCATATTCCTACCACCACCCCCCATATTCCTACCACCACCCCCCCCATATTCCTACCACCACCCCCCCCATATTCCTACCACCATCCCCCCCATATTCCTACCGGCGGAGTGAGACGGAAACACAAAGACAATTGTCTCCCCATTCTGGATTCAAGCAGACCTTTGCAGCTGATTCTGACCGGGCCAAAGAAATTACAAGAGTGATAGGGGTTTATAGCCGTAAACATGCGCCCATTGTCGGTGGTTGAGAATAAGGGGTTTCATTCAGCACCTCGTGAAAGTACTCGATCCACATTACTAACTTCCTCTCCCACCTATTTCAGCCAACAGGTAGTACCGGCTCTATATAAGCAAGCTAAAGCCCCAGTTGTCAATGAATTGGGCATTGCACCCGTGTTTGAGCAAACTACAGATGGCTGGACCTACAGAGAGCTACTTAAAAAAATTAAACATTCACCCATTTTGAATGCTATATTGTTTTGTGCATCTCTGAGCTATGTTTTATTGATTCCCTGGGTCATTTCCTGTGTGTCTGAGCTGTTGCCATTCAAGAAGGCAGGAAATTGGCCGGCATTGCAATAAAGCCGCTCGTTACACTGGAAGTTATAGGAATAGGACTTTAGGATCGCGAATACGTTGATCATGTGTCAGATTTCAACACTGGCCAAAGTCATAACGCAGGAGGTTGTCTTCTCTTGAACGAGCCATTGATCATATTTTTTGTGATTATTCCTCCCGCGCGAAATTTGTAACCTAATAACGAGTCCACCACATTTCTCCCATTTGTCTGCCTCGACAGTCCAGAATGTATTGCATGGTGCCATCGCATGGCCGTTGTGAATGTCAAACTCCACTCTGCGTGGAACATCGATCTGCAGGTTGAACATAGTGAGATTGCAGACTTCTAAATTGATAGTGCAGTTTCTTTGGGAGATTTTACAGCCAACTAGCTACTTACTTCACATGCTGACATTAACTTTGGTATTACTGTGGGTAGCTAAGTTTGCTAGCTAGCTACACTTAATGACCAAAAGTATGTGGACACCTGATCGTCAAACATCGCACTCCAAAATCATGGGCATTAATATGGAGTTGGTCCCCCCTTTGCTGCTATAACAGCCTCCACTCTTCTGGAAAGGCTTCCAACTAGATGTTGGAACATTGCTGCGGGAACTTGCTTCCATTCAGCAACAAGAGCATTAGTTTGGTCGGGCACTGATGTTGGGCCATTAGGCCTGGCTCGCAGTCAACGTTCCAATTAATCCCAAAGGTGTTTGATGGGGTTGAGGTCAGTGCTCTGAAGGCCAGTCAAGTTCCTCCACACCGATCGACAAACCATTAATGTATGGACCTCGCTTTGCAAACGGGGGCATTGTCATGCTAAAACAAGAAAGGGCCTTCCCCAAACTGATGCCACAAAGTTGGAAACACAGAATCGTCTAGAATGTCATTGTATGCTGTAGCGTTACGAATCCTCATTCACAGGGGCACGAACCATGATAAACAGCCCCAGACCATTATTCCTCTTCCACCAAACTTTACAGGACACTATGCATTAGGACAGGTAGCGTTTTCCTGGCATCTGCCAAACCCAAATTCATCAGTCGGACTGCGAGATGGTGAAGTGAGATACATCACTCCACAGAACAAGTCTTAACTGACTTGCCTAGTTAAATAAAGGTTAAATAAAAATACAATAAATATGCCCTAGTGTAAGGTAAGCCCTTAATAAGGAGTTGATTGGACTGCATGCTTGGAGGAGCATGTTGCCTGGGCAGTGGCAGGAGGCAGCACTGAGGTGTGACCAGTGGAGGGGAGAGCGTTGGGAGGGGAGAGGGAAGGTGAGACGCACTAAAAGGAGCATGTGAATTATTGATGATTGAGCCAGAAGTCCAGGCCACAGTGCTAATGCAGAGGGCTTCTTCATAAAGCAGCCTGGATACGATTACACATTACATCATCCCTCCCCTACCATCCCTTCCCCCAGCCTGCCGCTGCCTCCAGACTCTGCTCATGCATCCGCAGCACACACTCTTTGGGATGCATTATTAAATCAGGCCCGGGGATTGCACCGGCCTGCTGAATCCAGATGCACTACATTTCTCTCTTCCCTCTCGTTTTCTCTCCCTCTCAAACACACACATATAGCTAGATCAAACAAGTGCTTCACCAGTCAGGAATTATGGAAGAGGAAGATGTGATATAAGTATTGAGAATAAAGAATGAAAATGCTATATCATTAGCTTTTAGAAATCAGCATTTTCAAAACGTAGAGCATAAAAAAAAAATCTACATTTTAAACCATTACACCTGCGTTTTATATTGAAAGTCAAGTGTTTGCTCAGGTAGCCTAGCGGTTAAGAGCATTAGGCCAGTAACCAAAAGGTTTCTGGTTCGAATCCCTGGTCCGGCAAGGTGGAAATCTCTACGGCTCTGCCCTGAAGCAAGGCAGTTAATCCCCAACAACAACTTCTCCCCAAGCTCCGATGGCGTGTAAATCGATTAAGGCAGATTGAGGGGTTGGGTTAAATACAGAAAACATTTTGGTGGAATGCATTCAGTGGTGCAACTGACTCGGTACCCCCTTTCCCTTAGAGTGATCAGGGACATGCAACACATTAGGCAGAAAATACCTTTGTTTTCATCAGATGACAACAGAAATGCAACACTATGTCTCTAACGGCCACACATAGGTCAATTAGCTTACAATGAAAAAGCAAGGTATTTGTTATTGCAAAAACGATGCATGGCCACCCAAATGCTTATGTTAAATCGTAGAATGTAGCCAGCTACATTTTTTAAATGTTTCCCTCCAAGTTGATATCTTGCTACAGGAGAAAAACTACACCAAAGTACATCAGTCAGAGCGCAGTCCGCTGGTCGAATGCCCGTTCGTAAACGCGGGAAACTGATTTATTAACAGACTGCAAAGATTTCCCATCTGAGTGGAGAAGTGCAACTGAAGCACAAAATCAGTCCTTTTACATTCATGATTTGGATCGAACTGTGACTGAAGCCGAGTAGAAATTACAATAAGAAGCGCTTTAGATCTGAGCTTACAAAACGCAGCATGACTCAGCGTTAACACCACTCTTGGTAGCCTAGTTCCCAAACAACTTCACAGAGAAGTGCCTGTGCAGCGCAACGGCAACAGACAGCTGGACTGAACCATTCCACACTATGCTTAGGTAGGAGTACTGACCCCCTCCCCCCGCTCTGCACAGAGCTCATGTGAGCACTGTGTGTTTGCCTCTAGCCAGCACCGTGTGGCCTGCAGGAAACAGTGGGAATGAGACAGAGGAAGGAAAGAGAGGAGGCCTGGAAGAGAAATTAACTGGAGGAACAAAGGGACAAGAGGGAAACAGGGAGAGCGGGTGAGATAAGGAGTCGGATGTACCTAGGGCCTGTTTACACCGCGGTTTTTACCACTGTTGGACAACGGATGGGGACTCAAAGGATATTTATGATGAGTGTGTATCACGAAAACCGTTGTACAACTGTGGTATTACCGTGGAAGAGTACAAGTAAGAAGGCATCACCTGCATACTTTTCTCTGTTTTTGGGGAGGTCACACAAGTAGTTGGCTAAATATCGCACAACTACAGCAACTTCCCCGTGAGTCAATTGCCAAAGTGTAACCTAGGCGACACCACTGGAAAGACGGTGTAAATCAAAGCACACAAAACTACTGCTACAGAAAGCAGTACGAGGCTTGTGGACACAACATCTTATTCCCAACCAGTATCGAACCGAATCACAGCTGAAGCCTGGAAGTTGTTTCAGTTATATTTACCAAGCAGACCTCCCACCCTCCTTATGCACACAAACTACAAACATGTAGAGTGCTTGCTTGGCGCCATCAAACATAGATTGCAAAACCCATTGGCCACCGCTCTGTTCCTCTCCCACAGTGAAAAGTGCATGGGCTCATGTTAGCGAAAGGATCGCGGGAGACAACAGGAAGTGCAGAGGAGAGGAGTGGGGGTGCAGCCTAAAGCCTCAGACCAGGAAAGAAAAGAAGGGAGAGCGAGAGAACGAGAGAGAGTGTATGCCGAGCACAGAAATGAATAAAGAGAACATTACCTCTCTAACACGGAGGCAGAGTGAGATGTCTATTCAGTCTGTTTCAATCCTCAAGGCCACACATTCTATGAGCTTTTCAACATGGATATACATGTGTGTGTGAGCGAGTGTGTGAGCGAGTGTGTTGACTTTGCAGTAGACCAGCATCAGTCTGTTTTGGTTATAGGAGTGTGTGTGTATGTTTCTGCTGCAGCAGTTAGCCAGTTAACAGCCTGCACACAGCAGAGCACGATGAGCCTGAGATGCTGCCACTGCCTCCAGATATTCATTGTTGAATGTGGCGCCTGAGCCGCCAGCCCTGGCCTTCCCCTCCCCTTCACTGCGGCAGCGCAGATGGTAGCTGTGTGACCTCGCCATTCCTGCCTCCTTGTTCTGATCCTGCAGTCCTGATTGTTCAGGCTAATCCCACACTCCTAGAGTCCTTGGCAGAGTGACAGGACTGTTATTAAGCACACAAAGGCTTTAAGTCCCGAATACTGTCATCGCTGCCCCTCTGTATTTGGTTCTCCCGGTCTGTGTTGAAGAAGCCAGCTCGGCCAGCCTCTCCCTCCATGGCTCTCCACAGACGTGTCTGATCAGAGAGAACCACCTCGCCTCAAAATTTCCCTGCCTACAGCACAAACAGAAACCTGCCTCTCCTCCTCTCCCTGTCAAAAGACAGACCTGCCACTCCTCCTCTCCCTGTCACAACACTGACACCTGTATCTCCTCCTCTCCCAATCACAACACTGAGACCTGCCTTTCCTCCTCTCCCAATAACAACACTGAGACCTGCCTCTCCTCCACTCCCTGTCGCAAATGAAACCTGCTTCTCCTCCACTCCCTGTCACAACACTGACACCTGTATCTCCTCCTCTCCCAATCACAACACTGAGACTTGCCTTTCCTCCTCTCCCAATAACAACACTGAGACCTGCCTCTCCTCCTATCACAACACTGAGACCTGCCTCTCCTCCTATCACAACACTGAGACCTGCCTCTCCTCCTATCACAACACTGAGACCTGTCTCTCCTCCTCTTGATACCACAACACTGAGACCAGCCTCTCCTCCTATTACAACACAGAGACCTGCCTCTCCTTCTATCACAACACTGAGACCTCTCTCCTCCTCTCCCTATCACAACACTGAGACATGCCTCTCATCTCCCTATCACAACATTGAGACATGCCTCTCCTCCTCTCCCTATCACGGAGACCAGCCTCTCTTCCTATCACAACACTGAGACCTGCCTCTACTCCTCTCCCTAACACAACACTGAAACCAGCCTCTCCTCCTCCCCGTCACAACGCTGAGACCAGCCTCTCCTATCACAACACTGAAACCTGCCTCTCCTCCTCCCCATCACAACGCTGAGACCAGCCTCTCCTATCACAACACTGAGACCTGCCTCTCCTCCTATCACAACACTGAGACGTTCCTCTACTACAATCACAACACTGAGACCTGTCTCTCCTCCTCTTCCTATCACAACACTGAAACCTGCCTCTCCACCTCCCCGTCACAACACTGAGACCTACCTCTCCTCCTCTCCCTTTCACAACACTGAGATCTGTCTCTCCTCCTATCACAACACTGAGACCTGTCTCTCCTCCTCTCCCTGTCACTGAGACCAGCCTCTCTTCCTATCACAACACTGAGACCTGTCTCTCCTCCTCTTCCTATCACAACACTGAAACCTGCCTCTCCACCTCCCCGTCACAACACTGAGACCTACCTCTCCTCCTCTCCCTTTCACAACACTGAGATCTGTCTCTCCTCCTATCACAACACTGAGACCTGTCTCTCCTCCTCTCCCTGTCACAACACTGAAAGCTGCCTCTCCTCCTCCCCCTATCAACACTCAGACCTGCCTCTCCTCATCTCCCTATCACAACACCGAGACATGCCTCTCCTCCTCTCCCTATCACTGAGACCAGCCTCTCTTCCTATCACAACACTGAGACCTGCCTCTCCTCCTCACCCTAACACAACACTGAAACCTGCCTCTCCTCCTCCCCGTCACAACACTGAGACATGCCTCTCCTACTCTCCATATCACAACACTGAAACGTGCCTCTCCTCCTCCCCGTCACAACACTGAGACCTGCCTCTCCTCCTCTCCCAATCACAACACTGAGACCAGCATCTCATCCTATCACAACACTGAGACCTGCCTCCTCCTCTCTCTGTCATAACAGAAACATGCTTCTCCCCCTCTTCCTATCACAACATTGAAACCTGCCTCTCCTCCTCACAACACTGAAACCTGCCTCTCCTCCTCACAACACTGAAACCTGCCTCTCCTCCTATCACAACACTGAAACCTGCCTCCCCTCCTATCACAACACTGAAACCTGCCTCCCCTCCTATCACAACACTGAAACCTGTCTCTCCTCCTATCACAACAGAGACCTGTCTCTCCTCCTCTCCCAATCACAACACTGAGACCAGCATCTCCTGCTCTCCCTGTTACAACATTGAGACCTGTCTCTCCTCCTCTCCCTGTCACAACATTGAGACCAGCCTCTCCTCCTCTCCCTATAAACTGAAACATGCTTCTCCCCCTCTTCCTATCACAACATTGAAACCTGCCTCTCCTCCTCACAACACTGAAACCTGCCTCTCCTCCTATCACAACACTGAAAACTGCCTCTCCTCCTATCACAACACTGAAAACTGCCTCCCCTCCTATCACAACAGAGACCTGTCTCTCCTCCTCTCACTATCACAACACTGAGACCTGCCTCTCCTCCTCTTCCTATCACAAAACTGAGACCTGTCTCTCCTCCTCTTCCTATCACAAAACTGAGGCCTGTCTCTCCTCCTCTTCCTATCACAAAACTGAGGCCTGTCTCTCCTCCTCTTCCTATCACAACAGAAACCTGACACTCCTCCAATCTGTCACAACACTGAAACCCGCCTCTCCTCCTCACAAAACTGAAACCCGCCTCTCCTCCTCACAAAACTGAGACCCGCCTCTCCTCCTCACAACACAGAGACCCGCCTCTCCTCCTCACAACACAGAGACCCGCCTCTCCTCCTCACAACACAGAGACCCGCCTCTCCTCCTCACAACACAGAGACCCGCCTCTCCTCCTCACAACACAGAGACCCGCCTCTCCTCCTCACAACACAGAGACCCGCCTCTCCTCCTCACAAGACAGAGACCCGCCTCTCCTCCTCACAACACAGAGACCCGCCTCTCCTCCTCACAACACAGAGACCCGCCTCTCCTCCTCACAACACAGAGACCCGCCTCTCCTCCTCACAACACAGAGACCCGCCTCTCCTCCTCACAACACAGAGACCCGCCTCTCCTCCTCACAACACAGAGACCCGCCTCTCCTCCTCACAACACAGAGACCCGCCTCTCCTCCTCACAACACAGAGACCCGCCTCTCCTCCTCACAACACAGAGACCCGCCTCTCCTCCTCACAACACAGAGACCCGCCTCTCCTCCTCACAACACAGAGACCCGCCTCTCCTCCTCACAACACAGAGACCCGCCTCTCCTCCTCACAACACAGAGACCCGCCTCTCCTCCTCACAACACAGAGACCCGCCTCTCCTCCTCACAACACAGAGACCCGCCTCTCCTCCTCACAACACAGAGACCCGCCTCTCCTCCTCACAACACAGAGACCCGCCTCTCCTCCTCACAACACAGAGACCCGCCTCTCCTCCTCACAACACAGAGACCCGCCTCTCCTCCTCACAACACAGAGACCCGCCTCTCCTCCTCACAACAGAGACCCGCCTCTCCTCCTCACAACACAGAGACCCGCCTCTCCTCCTCACAACACAGAGACCCGCCTCTCCTCCTCACAACACAGAGACCCGCCTCTCCTCCTCACAACACAGAGACCCGCCTCTCCTCCTCACAACACAGAGACCCGCCTCTCCTCCTCACAACACAGAGACCCGCCTCTCCTCCTCACAACACCGAGACCTGTTTCTCCTCCTATCACAACACTGAGACCTTCCTCTCCTGCTTTCCCTGTCACAACATTGAGACCTGCCTCTCCTCCTCTCCCTGTCACAACATTGAGACCTGTCTCTACTCCTCTCCCTGTCACAACATTGAGACCTGTCTCGCCTTCTCTCCCTATCACAACACTGAGACCAGCCTCTCCTCCTATCACAATCACAACACTGAGACCAGCCTCTCCTCCTATCACAATACTGAGGCCAGCCTCTCCTCCTATCACAATCACAACACTGAGGCCAGCCTCTCCTCCTATCACAATCACAACACTGAAACCTGCCTCTCCACCTCCCCCTATAACACTGAAACCTGCCTCTCCTCCTCTCCCTGTCACAACATTGAGTCCTGTCTCTAGTCCTCTCCCTATCACCACACTGAAAACTGCCTCAAATCCTATCCCTGTCACAACTGAAACCTGCACCTCCTCCACTTCCTGTGACAACAGAAACGTGCCACTCCTCTTCCTGTCACAACACTGAAACCTGCCTCTCCTCAACCAAATCGAACCAGAAACCTGCATCTCCTCCACTTCCTATCACTACACTGATACCTACCCGCCTCTCCTCCTCACAACACAGAGACCCGCCTCTCCTCCTCACAACACAGAGACCCGCCTCTCCTCCTCACAACACAGAGACCCGCCTCTCCTCCTCACAACACAGAGACCCGCCTCTCCTCCCCACAACACAGAGACCCGCCTCTCCTCCTCACAACACAGAGACCCGCCTCTCCTCCTCACAACACAGAGACCCGCCTCTCCTCCTCACAACACAGAGACCCGCCTCTCCTCCTCACAACACAGACCCGCCTCTCCTCCTCGCAACACAGAGACCCGCCTCTCCTCCTATCACAATCACAACACTGAGTCCAGCCTCTCCTCCTCTCCCTGTTACAACATTGAGACCTGTCTCTCCTGCTCTCCCTGTTACAACATTGAGACCTTTCTCTCCTCCTCTCCCTGTTACAACATTGAGACCTGTCTCTCCTCCTCTCCCTATAAAACTGAAACCTGCCTGTCCTCCTCTCCCTGTCACAACACTGAGACCTGTCTCTACTCCTCTCCCCATCACCACACTGAAACCTGCACCTCCTCCTCTCCCTGTCATAAAGGAAACCCGCCTCTCCTCCTCCTCCTATCACAAGACAGAGACCCGCCTCTCCTCCTATCACAAGACAGAGACCCGCCTCTCCTCCTATCACAAACACAACACTGAGACCTGCCTCTCCTCCTATCACAATCACAACACTGAGACCAGCCTCTCCTCCTATCACAATACTGAGGCCAGCCTCTCCTCCTATCACAATCACAACACTGAGGCCAGCCTCTCCTCCTATCACAATCACAACACTGAAACCTGCCTCTCCACCTCCCCCTATAACACTGAAACCTGCCTTTCCTCCTCTCCCTGTCACAACATTGAGTCCTGTCTCTAGTCCTCTCCCTATCACCACACTGAAAACTGCCTCAAATCCTATCCCTGTCAACTGAAACCTGCACCTCCTCCACTTCCTGTGACAACAGAAACGTGCCACTCCTCCTCTTCCTGTCACAACACTGAAACCTGCCTCTCCTCCTCCAAATCGAACCAGAAACCTGCATCTCCTCCACTTCCTATCACTACACTGATACCTACCTCTCCCTGTCATAATGGAAACCAGCCTCTCCTCCTCCTCCTATCACAAGACAGAGACCCGCCTCCTCCTCCTCCTCACAAGACAGAGACCCGCCTCCTCCTCCTCACAAGACAGAGACCCTCCTCCTCCTCCTAAGACAGAGACCCTCCTCCTCCTCCTAAGACAGAGACCCTCCTCCTCCTCCTAAGACAGAGACCCTCCTCCTCCTCCTAAGACAGAGACCCTCCTCCTCCTCCTAAGACAGAGACCCTCCTCCTCCTCCTCCTCACAAGACAGAGACCAGCATCTCCTCCTCACAACACAGAAACCCGCCTCTCCTCCTCACAACACAGAAACCCACCTCTCCATATCGCAAAATAAACCTGCATCTCCTCCACTTCCTGTCACAACACTGATACCTGCCTCTCCTCCTCTCCCTGTCATAATGGAAACCCGCCTCCTCCTCCTCCTCACAAGACAGAGACCCGCCTCCTCCTCCTCACAAGACAGAGACCAGCATCTCCTCCTCACAACACAGAAACCCGCCTCTCCTCCTCACAACACAGAATCCCGCATCTCCTCAACACAACACAGAAACCCACCTCTCCATATCGCAAAATAAACCTGCATCTCCTCCACTTCCTGTCACAACACTGATACCTGCCTCTCCTCCTCTCCCTGTCATAATGGAAACCCGCCTCTCCTCCTCTCCCTGTCATAATGGAAACCCGCCTCTCCTCCTCTCCCTGTCATAATGGAAACACGCCTCTCCTACTCCTCACAAGACAGAAACCCGCCTCTCCTCCTCCTCACAAGACAGAGACCCGCCTCTCCTCCTCCTCACAAGACGGAGACCCGCCTCTCCTCCTCCTCACAAGACGGAGACCCGCCTCTCCTCCTCCTCACAAGACGGAGACCCGCCTCTCCTCCTCCTCACAAGACGGAGACCCGCCTCTCCTCCTCCTCACAAGACGGAGACGCGCCTCTCCTCCTCCTCACAAGACGGAGACCCGCCTCTCCTCCTCCTCACAAGACGGAGACGCGCCTCTCCTCCTCCTCACAAGACGGAGACCCGCCTCTCCTCCTCCTCACAAGACGGAGACCCGCCTCTCCTCCTCCTCACAAGACGGAGACCCGCCTCTCCTCCTCCTCACAAGACGGAGACCCGCCTCTCCTCCTCCTCACAAGACGGAGACCCGCCTCTCCTCCTCCTCACAAGACGGAGACCCGCCTCTCCTCCTCCTCACAAGACGGAGACCCGCCTCTCCTCCTCCTCACAAGACGGAGACCCGCCTCTCCTCCTCCTCACAAGACAGAGACCCGCCTCTCCTCCTCCTCACAAGACGGAGACCCGCCTCTCCTCCTCCTAAGATGGAGACCCGCCCCTCCTCCTCCTCACAAGACAGAGACCCGCCTCTCCTCCACCTCACAAGCCAGAGACCCGCCTCTCCTCCTCCTCACAAGACAGAGACCTGCATCTCCTCCTCCACACAAAACAGAGACCCGCCTCTCCTCCTCCTCACAAGACAGACCCGCCTCTCCTCCTCACTGCAAGACAGAGACCCGCCTCTCCTCCTCACAACACAGACCCGCCTCTCCTCCTCACAACACAGAGACCCGCCTCTCCTCCTCACAACACAGAGACCCGCCTCTCCTCCTCACAACACAGAGACCTGCGTCTCCTCCTCACAACACAGAGACCCGCCTCTCCTCCTCACAACACAGAGACCCGCCTTTCCTCCTCACAACACAGAGACTCGCCTCTCCTCCTCCTCACAAGACAGAGACCCGCCTTTCCTCCTCTCCCTGTCACAACATTGAGACCAGCCTCTCCTCCTCTCCCTATAAACTGAAACCTGCCTCTCCTCCTCCCCCAAACACACTGAAACATGCCTCTCCACCTCCCCCTATAACACTGAAACATGCCTCTCCTCCTCCCCCTATAACACTGAAACCTGCCTCTCCTCCTCCCCCTATAACACTGAAACCTGCCTCTCCTCCTCTCCCTGTCATGAAGGAAACCTGCCTCTCCTCCTCCTATCACAAGACAGAGACCATCCTCTCCTCCTCACAACACCGAAACCTGCCTATCCTCATCACAACACCGAGACCTGTCTCTCCTCCTATCACAACACTGAGACCTTCCTCTCCTGCTCTCCCTGTTACAACATTGAGACCTGTCTCTCCTCCTCTCCCTGTCACAACATTGAGACCAGCCTCTCCTCCTCTCCCTATAAACTGAAACCTGCCTCTCCGCCTCCCCCAAAAACACTGAAACCTACCTCTCCTCCTCCCCCAAAAACACTGAAACATGCCTCTCCTCCTCTCCCTGTCACAACTGAAACATGCACCACCTCCTCTCCCTGTCATAAAGGAAACCTGCCTCTCCTCCTCCTCCTATCACAAGACAGAGACTCGCCTCTCCTCCTCACAAGACAGAAACCCGCCTCTCCTCCTATCACAATCACAACACTGAGTCCAGCCTCTCCTCCGCTCCCTGTCATAAAGGACACCTGCCTCTCCTCCTCCTCCTATCACAAGACAGAGACTCGCCTCTCCTCCTCACAACACAGAGACCCGCCTCTCCTCCTATCACAACACAGAGACCCGCCTCTCCTCCTATCACAACACAGAGACCCGCCTCTCCTCCCATCACAACACAGAGACCCGCCTCTCCTCCCATCACAAAACAGAGACCCGCCTCTCCTCCTATCACAACACAGAGACTCGCCTCTCCTCCTATCACAACACAGAGACCCGCCTCTCCTCCTATCACAACACAGAGACCCGCCTCTCCTCCTCACAACACAGAGACACGCCTCTCCTCCTCACAACACAGAGACCCGCCTCTCCTCCTCACAACACAGAGACCCGCCTCTCCTCCTCACAACACAGAGACCCGCCTCTCCTCCTCACAACACAGAGACCCGCCTCTCCTCCTCACAACACAGAGACCCGCCTCTCCTCCTCACAAGACAGAGACCCGCCTCTCCTCCTATCACAAGACAGAGACCCGCCTCTCCTCCTATCACAACACTGAGACCTGCCTCTCCTCCTATCACAACACTGAGACCTGCCTCTCCTCCTATCACAAACACAACACTAAGACCTGCCTCTCCTCCTATCACAAACACAACACTGAGACCCGCCTCTCCTCCTATCACAAACACAACACTGAGACCAGCCTCTCCGCCTATCACAAACACAACACTGAGACCAGCCTCTCCTCCTCTCCCTGTAACAACAGAAATGTGCCTCTCCTCCTGACCCTATCAAAACACAGAGACACGCCTCTCCTCCTCACCCTATCACAACACTAAGACCTGCCTCTCCTCCTATCACAAACACAACACTGAAATCTGCCTCTCCTCCAATCACAAACACTGAGACCCGCCTCTCCTCCTATCACAAACACAACACTGAGACCCGCCTCGCCTCCTATCACAAACAAAACACTGAGACCAGCCTCTCCTCCTCTCCCTGTAACAGAAATGTGCCTCTCCTCCACTCCCTGTAACAGAAATGTGCCTCTCCTCCTCACCCTATCACAACACAGAGATCCGCCTCTCCTCCTCACCCTATCACAACACAGAGACCCGCCTCTTCTCCTCACCCTATCACAACACAGAGACCCGCCTCTTCTCCTCCTCCCATCACAAAACAGAGACCCGCCTCTCCTCCTATCACAACACAGAGACTCGCCTCTCCTCCTATCACAACACAGAGACCCGCCTCTCCTCCTATCACAACACAGAGACCCGCCTCTCCTCCTCACAACACAGAGACCCGCCTCTCCTCCTCACAACACAGAGACCCGCCTCTCCTCCTCACAACACAGAGACCCGCCTCTCCTCCTCACAACACAGAGACCCGCCTCTCCTCCTCACACAGAGACCCGCCTCTCCTCCTCACAACACAGAGACCCGCCTCTCCTCCTCACAACACAGAGACCCGCCTCTCCTCCTCACAAGACAGAGACCCGCCTCTCCTCCTATCACAAGACAGAGACCCGCCTCTCCTCCTATCACAACACTGAGACCTGCCTCTCCTCCTATCACAAACACAACACTGAGACCTGCCTCTCCTCCTATCACAAACACAACACTGAGACCCGCCTCTCCTCCTATCACAAACACAACACTGAGACCAGCCTCTCCTCCTCTCCCTGTAACAACAGAAATGTGCCTCTCCTCCTGACCCTATCAAAACACAGAGACCCGCCTCTCCTCCTCACCCTATCACAACACTAAGACCTGCCTCTCCTCCTATCACAAACACAACACTGAAATCTGCCTCTCCTCCAATCACAAACACTGAGACCCGCCTCTCCTCCTATCACAAACACAACACTGAGACCCGCCTCGCCTCCTATCACAAACAAAACACTGAGACCAGCCTCTCCTCCTCTCCCTGTAACAGAAATGTGCCTCTCCTCCACTCCCTGTAACAGAAATGTGCCTCTCCTCCTCACCCTATCACAACACAGAGACCCGCCTCTCCTCCTCACCCTATCACAACACAGAGACCCGCCTCTTCTCCTCACCCTATCACAACACAGAGACCCGCCTCTCCTCCTCACCCTATCACAACACAGAGACCCGCCTCTCCTCCTCACCCTATCACAACACAGAGACCCGCCTCTCCTCCTCACCCTATCACAACACAGAGACCCGCCTCTCCTCCTCACCCTATCACAACACAGAGACCCGCCTCTCCTCCTCACCCTATCACAACACAGAGACCCGCCTCTCCTCCTCACTCCTATCACAACAAAGAGACCCGCCTCTCCTCCTCACCCTAATCACAACACTGAGACCTGCCTCTCCTCCTATCACAAACACAACACTGAGACCTGCCTCTCCTCCTATCACAAACACAACACTGAGACCCGCCTCTCCTCCTATCACAAACACAACACTGAGACCAGCCTCTCCTCCTCTCCCTGTAACAACAGAAATGTGCCTCTCCTCCTGACCCTATCACAACACAGAGACCCGCCTCTCCTCCTCACCCTATCACAACACAGAGACCCGCCTCTCCTCCTCACCCTATCACAACACAGAGACACGCCTCTCCTCCTCACCCTATCACAAGACAGAGACCCGCCTCTCCTCCTATCACAAACACAACACTGAGACCCGCCTCTCCTCCTATCACAAACACTGAGACCAGCCTCTCCTCCTATCACAACACTGAGACCCGCCTCTCCTCCTATCACAAACACAGAGACCCGCCTCTCCTCCTCACAACACAGAGACCCGCCTCTCCTCCTCACACAGAGACCCGCCTCTCCTCCTCACACAGAGACCCGCCTCTCCTCCTCACAACACAGAGACCCGCCTCTCCTCCTCACAAGACAGAGACCCGCCTCTCCTCCTATCACAAGACAGAGACCTGCCTCTCCTCCTATCACAAACACAACACTGAGACCTGCCTCTCCTCCTATCACAAACACAACACTGAGACCCGCCTCTCCTCCTATCACAAACACAACACTGAGACCAGCCTCTCCGCCTATCACAAACACAACACTGAGACCAGCCTCTCCTCCTCTCCCTGTAACAACAGAAATGTGCCTCTCCTCCTGACCCTATCAAAACACAGAGACCCGCCTCTCCTCCTCACCCTATCACAACACTAAGACCTGCTTCTCCTCCTATCACAAACACAACACTGAAATCTGCCTCTCCTCCAATCACAAACACTGAGACCCGCCTCTCCTCCTATCACAAACACAACACTGAGACCCGCCTCGCCTCCTATCACAAACAAAACACTGAGACCAGCCTCTCCTCCTCTCCCTGTAACAGAAATGTGCCTCTCCTCCACTCCCTGTAACAGAAATGTGCCTCTCCTCCTCACCCTATCACAACACAGAGACCCGCCTCTGCTCCTCACCCTATCACAACACAGAGACCCGCCTCTTCTCCTCACCCTATCACAACACAGAGACCCGCCTCTTCTCCTCCTCCCATCACAAAACAGAGACCCGCCTCTCCTCCTATCACAACACAGAGACCCGCCTCTCCTCCTATCACAACACAGAGACCCGCCTCTCCTCCTATCACAACACAGAGACACGCCTCTCCTCCTCACAACACAGAGACCCGCCTCTCCTCCTCACAACACAGAGACCCGCCTCTCCTCCTCACAACACAGAGACCCGCCTCTCCTCCTCACAACACAGAGACCCGCCTCTCCTCCTCACACAGAGACCCGCCTCTCCTCCTCACACAGAGACCCGCCTCTCCTCCTCACACAGAGACCCGCCTCTCCTCCTCACACAGAGACCCGCCTCTCCTCCTCACAACACAGAGACCCGCCTCTCCTCCTCACAACACAGAGACCCGCCTCTCCTCCTCACAAGACAGAGACCCGCCTCTCCTCCTATCACAAGACAGAGACCCGCCTCTCCTCCTATCACAACACTGAGACCTGCCTCTCCTCCTATCACAAACACAACACTGAGACCTGCCTCTCCTCCTATCACAAACACAACACTGAGACCCGCCTCTCCTCCTATCACAAACACAACACTGAGACCAGCCTCTCCGCCTATCACAAACACAACACTGAGACCAGCCTCTCCTCCTCTCCCTGTAACAGAAATGTGCCTCTCCTCCTGACCCTATCAAAACACAGAGACCCGCCTCTCCTCCTCACCCTATCACAACACTAAGACCTGCCTCTCCTCCTATCACAAACAAAACACTGAGACCAGCCTCTCCTCCTCTCCCTGTAACAGAAATGTGCCTCTCCTCCACTCCCTGTAACAGAAATGTGCCTCTCCTCCTCACCCTATCACAACACAGAGACCCGCCTCTCCTCCTCACCCTATCACAACACAGAGACACGCCTCTCCTCCTCACCCTATCACAACACAGAGAACCGCCTCTCCTCCTCACCCTATCACAACACAGAGACCCGCCTCTCCTCCTCACCCTATCACAACACAGAGACCCGCCTCTCCTCCTCACCCTATCACAACAAAGAGACCCGCCTCTCCTCCTCACCCTAATCACAACACTGAGACCTGCCTCTCCTCCTATCACAAACACAACACTGAGACCTGCCTCTCCTCCTATCACAAACACAACACTGAGACCCGCCTCTCCTCCTATCACAAACACAACACTGAGACCCGCCTCTCCTCCTATGACAAACACAACACTGAGACCAGCCTCTCCGCCTATCACAAACACAACACTGAGACCAGCCTCTCCTCCTCTCCCTGTAACAACAGAAATGTGCCTCTCCTCCTGACCCTATCACAACACAGAGACCCGCCTCTCCTCCTCACCCTATCACAACACAGAGACCCGCCTCTCCTCCTCACCCTATCACAACACAGAGACACGCCTCTCCTCCTCACCCTATCACAAGACAGAGACCCGCCTCTCCTCCTATCACAAACACAACACTGAGACCCGCCTCTCCTCCTATCACAAACACTGAGACCAGCCTCTCCTCCTATCACAACACTGAGACCCGCCTCTCCTCCTATCACAAACACAACACTGAAACCCGCCTCTCCTCCTCTCCCTGTAACAACAGAAATGTGCCTCTCCTCCTCACACTATCACAAGACAGAGACCCGCCTCCTCCTCCTCACAAGTAAGAGACCCGCCTCCTCCTCCTCACAACACAGAAACCCGCCTCTCCTCCTCACAACACAGAAACCCGCCTCTCCTCCTCACAACACAGAAACCCGCCTCTCCTCCTCACAACACAGAAACCCGCCTCTCCTCCTCACAACACAGAAACCCGCCTCTCCTCCTCACAACACAGAAACCCGCCTCTCTTCCTCACAACACAGAAACCCGCCTCGCCTCCTCACAACACAGAAACCCGCCTCTCCACCTCACAACACAGAAACCCGCCTCTCCTCCTCACAACACAGAAACCCGCCTCTCCTCCTCACAACACAGAAACCCACCTCTCCATATCGCAAAAGAAACCTGCATCTCCTCCACTTCCTGTCACAACACTGATACCAGCCTCTCCTCCTCTCCCTGTCATAATGGAAACCCGCCTCACCTCCTCTCCCTGTCATAATGGAAACCCGCCTCTCCTCCACTCCCTGTCATAATGGAAACCGCCTCTCCTCCTCCTCCTATTACAACACAGAAACACGCCTCTCCTCCTCCTCCTATTACAACACAGAAACACGCCTCTCCTCCTCCTCCTATTACAACACAGAAACACGCCTCTCCTCCTCCTCCTATTACAACACAGAAACACGCCTCTCCTCCTCCTATTACAACACAGAGACCCGCCTCTCCTAATCCTCCTATTACAACAGAGACCCGCCTCTCCTCCTCCTCCTATTACAACACAGAGACCCGCCTCTCCTCCTCCTGATATTACAACAGAGACCCGCCTCTCCTCCTCCTCCTATTACAACACAGAGACACGCCTCTCCTCCTCCTCCTATTACAACAGAGACCCGCCTCTCCTCCACTCCCTGTCATAATGGAAACCGCCTCTCCTCCTCCTCCTATTACAACACAGAAACACGCCTCTCCTCCTCCTCCTATTACAACACAGAAACACGCCTCTCATCCTCCTCCTATTACAACACAGAAACACGCCTCTCCTCCTCCTCCTATTACAACACAGAAACACGCCTCTCCTCCTCCTATTACAACACAGAGACCCGCCTCTCCTAATCCTCCTATTACAACAGAGACCCGCCTCTCCTCCTCCTCCTATTACAACACAGAGACCCGCCTCTCCTCCTCCTGATATTACAACAGAGACCCGCCTCTCCTCCTCCTCCTATTACAACACAGAGACACGCCTCTCCTCCTCCTCCTATTACAACAGAGACCCGCCTCTCCTCCTCCTCACAAGACAGAGACCCGCCTCTCCTCCTCCTCACAAGAGAGAGACCCGCCTCTCCTCCTCCTCACAAGACAGAGACCCGCCTCTCCTCCTCCTCACAAGACAGAGACCCGCCTCTCCTCCTCCTCACAAGACAGAGACCCGCCTCTCCTCCTCACTACAAGACAGAGACCCGCCTCTCCTCCTCACAACACAGAGACCCGCCTCTCCTCCTCACCCTATCACAACAGAGACCCGCCTCTCCTCCTCACCCTATCACAACACAGAGACCCGCCTCTCCTCCTCACACTATCACAAGACAGAGACCCGCCTCCTCCTCCTCACAACACAGAAACCCGCCTCTCCTCCTCACAACACAGAAACCCGCCTCTCCTCCTCACAACACAGAAACCCGCCTCTCCTCCTCACAACACAGAAACCCCCCTCTCCTCCTCACAACACAGAAACCCGCCTCTCCTCCTCACAACACAGAAACCCGCCTCTCCTCCTCACAACACAGAAACCCGCCTCTCCTCCTCACAACACAGAAACCCGCCTCTCCTCCTCACAACACAGAAACCCGCCTCTCCATATCGCAAAAGAAACCTGCATCTCCTCCACTTCCTGTCACAACACTGATACCAGCCTCTCCTCCTCTCCCTGTCATAATGGAAACCCGCCTCACCCCCTCTCCCTGTCATAATGGAAACCCGCCTCTCCTCCTCTCCCTGTCATAATGGAAACCCGCCTCTCCTCCACTCCCTGTCATAATGGAAACCGCCTCTCCTCCTCCTCCTATTACAACACAGAAACACGCCTCTCCTCCTCCTCCTATTACAACACAGAAACACGCCTCTCCTCCTCCTCCTATTACAACACAGAAACACGCCTCTCCTCCTCCTATTACAACACAGAGACCCGCCTCTCCTAATCCTCCTATTACAACAGAGACCCGCCTCTCCTCCTCCTCCTATTACAACACAGAGACCCGCCTCTCCTCCTCCTGATATTACAACAGAGACCCGCCTCTCCTCCTCCTCCTATTACAACACAGAGACACGCCTCTCCTCCTCCTCCTATTATTACAGAGACCCGCCTCTCCTCCACTCCCTGTCATAATGGAAACCGCCTCTCCTCCTCCTCCTATTACAACACAGAAACACGCCTCTCCTCCCCCTCCTATTACAACACAGAAACACGCCTCTCATCCTCCTCCTATTACAACACAGAAACACGCCTCTCCTCCTCCTCCTATTACAACACAGAAACACGCCTCTCCTCCTCCTATTACAACACAGAGACCCGCCTCTCCTAATCCTCCTATTACAACAGAGACCCGCCTCTCCTCCTCCTCCTATTACAACAGAGACCCGCCTCTCCTCCTCCTGATATTACAACAGAGACCCGCCTCTCCTCCTCCTCCTATTACAACACAGAGACACGCCTCTCCTCCTCCTCCTATTACAACAGAGACCCGCCTCTCCTCCTCCTCACAAGAGAGAGACCCGCCTCTCCTCCTCCTCACAAGACAGAGACCCGCCTCTCCTCCTCCTCACAAGACAGAGACCCGCCTCTCCTCCTCCTCACAAGACAGAGACCCGCCTCTCCTCCTCCTCACAAGACAGAGACCCGCCTCTCCTCCTCCTCACAAGACAGAGACCCGCCTCTCCGCCTCCTCACAAGACAGAGACCCGCCTCTCCGCCTCCTCACAAGACAGAGACCCGCCTCTCCTCCTCACTACAAGACAGAGACCCGCCTCTCCTCCTCACCACAAGACAGAGACCCGCCTCTCCTCCTCACAACACAGAGACCCGCCTCTCCTCCTCACCCTATCACAACAGAGACCCGCCTCTCCTCCTCACCCTATCACAACACAGAGACCCGCCTCTCCTCCTCACACTATCACAAGACAGAGACCCGCCTCCTCCTCCTCACAACACAGAAACCCGCCTCTCCTCCTCACAACACAGAAACCCGCCTCTCCTCCTCACAACACAGAAACCCGCCTCTCCTCCTCACAACACAGAAACCCGCCTCTCCTCCTCACAACACAGAAACCCGCCTCTCCTCCTCACAACACAGAAACCCGCCTCTCCTCCTCACAACACAGAAACCCGCCTCTCCTCCTCACAACACAGAAACCCGCCTCTCCTCCTCACAACACAGAAACCCGCCTCTCCTCCTCACAACACAGAAACCCGCCTCTCCTCCTCACAACACAGAAACCCGCCTCTCCATATCGCAAAAGAAACCTGCATCTCCTCCACTTCCTGTCACAACACTGATACCAGCCTCTCCTCCTCTCCCTGTCATAATGGAAACCCGCCTCTCCTCCTCTCCCTGTCATAATGGAAACCCGCCTCACCTCCTCTCCCTGTCATAATGGAAACCCGCCTCTCCTCCTCTCCCTGTCATAATGGAAACACGCCTCTCCTCCACTCCCTGTCATAATGGAAACCCGTCTCTCCTCCTCCTCCTCCTATTACAACACAGAAACCCGCCTCTCCTCCTCCTCCTATTACAACACAGAAACACGCCTCTCCTCCTCCTCCTATTACAACACAGAAACACGCCTCTCCTCCTCCTCCTATTACAACACAGAGACCCGCCTCTCCTCCTCCTCCTATTACAACACAGAGACCCGCCTCTCCTAATCCTCCTATTACAACACAGAGACCCGCCTCTCCTAATCCTCCTATTACAACAGAGACCCGCCTCTCCTCCTCCTCCTATTACAACAGAGACCCGCCTCTCCTCCTCCTCCTATTACAACAGAGACCCGCCTCTCCTCCTCCTCACAAGACAGAGACCCGCCTCTCCTCCTCCTCCTCACAAGACAGAGACCCGCCTCTCCTCCTCCTCCTATTACAACACAGAGACACGCCTCTCCTCCTCCTCCTATTACAACAGAGACCCGCCTCTCCTCCACTCCCTGTCATAATGGAAACCGCCTCTCCTCCTCCTCCTATTACAACACAGAAACACGCCTCTCCTCCTCCTCCTATTACAACACAGAAACACGCCTCTCATCCTCCTCCTATTACAACACAGAAACACGCCTCTCCTCCTCCTCCTATTACAACACAGAAACACGCCTCTCCTCCTCCTATTACAACACAGAGACCCGCCTCTCCTAATCCTCCTATTACAACAGAGACCCGCCTCTCCTCCTCCTCCTATTACAACACAGAGACCCGCCTCTCCTCCTCCTGATATTACAGAGACCCGCCTCTCCTCCTCCTCCTATTACAACACAGAGACACGCCTCTCCTCCTCCTCCTATTACAACAGAGACCCGCCTCTCCTCCTCCTCACAAGACAGAGACCCGCCTCTCCTCCTCCTCACAAGAGAGAGACCCGCCTCTCCTCCTCCTCACAAGACAGAGACCCGCCTCTCCTCCTCCTCACAAGACAGAGACCCGCCTCTCCTCCTCCTCACAAGACAGAGACCCGCCTCTCCTCCTCACTACAAGACAGAGACCCGCCTCTCCTCCTCACCACAAGACAGAGACCCGCCTCTCCTCCTCACAACACAGAGACCCGCCTCTCCTCCTCACCCTATCACAACAGAGACCCGCCTCTCCTCCTCACCCTATCACAACACAGAGACCCGCCTCTCCTCCTCACACTATCACAAGACAGAGACCCGCCTCCTCCTCCTCACAACACAGAAACCCGCCTCTCCTCCTCACAACACAGAAACCCGCCTCTCCTCCTCACAACACAGAAACCCGCCTCTCCTCCTCACAACACAGAAACCCGCCTCTCCTCCTCACAACACAGAAACCCGCCTCTCCTCCTCACAACACAGAAACCCGCCTCTCCTCCTCACAACACAGAAACCCGCCTCTCCTCCTCACAACACAGAAACCCGCCTCTCCTCCTCACAACACAGAAACCCGCCTCTCCATATCGCAAAAGAAACCTGCATCTCCTCCACTTCCTGTCACAACACTGATACCAGCCTCTCCTCCTCTCCCTGTCATAATGGAAACCCGCCTCACCCCCTCTCCCTGTCATAATGGAAACCCGCCTCTCCTCCTCTCCCTGTCATAATGGAAACCCGCCTCTCCTCCACTCCCTGTCATAATGGAAACCGCCTCTCCTCCTCCTCCTATTACAACACAGAAACACGCCTCTCCTCCTCCTCCTATTACAACACAGAAACACGCCTCTCCTCCTCCTCCTATTACAACACAGAAACACGCCTCTCCTCCTCCTCCTATTACAACACAGAAACACGCCTCTCCTCCTCCTCCTATTACAACACAGAAACACGCCTCTCCTCCTCCTATTACAACACAGAGACCCGCCTCTCCTAATCCTCCTATTACAACAGAGACCCGCCTCTCCTCCTCCTCCTATTACAACAGAGACCCGCCTCTCCTCCTCCTCCTATTACAACACAGAGACACGCCTCTCCTCCTCCTCCTATTATTACAGAGACCCGCCTCTCCTCCACTCCCTGTCATAATGGAAACCGCCTCTCCTCCTCCTCCTATTACAACACAGAAACACGCCTCTCCTCCCCCTCCTATTACAACACAGAAACACGCCTCTCATCCTCCTCCTATTACAACACAGAAACACGCCTCTCCTCCTCCTCCTATTACAACACAGAAACACGCCTCTCCTCCTCCTATTACAACACAGAGACCCGCCTCTCCTAATCCTCCTATTACAACAGAGACCCACCTCTCCTCCTCCTCCTATTACAACAGAGACCCGCCTCTCCTCCTCCTGATATTACAACAGAGACCCGCCTCTCCTCCTCCTCCTATTACAACACAGAGACACGCCTCTCCTCCTCCTCCTATTACAACAGAGACCCGCCTCTCCTCCTCCTCACAAGAGAGAGACCCGCCTCTCCTCCTCCTCACAAGACAGAGACCCGCCTCTCCTCCTCCTCACAAGACAGAGACCCGCCTCTCCTCCTCCTCCTATTACAACAGAGACCCGCCTCTCCTCCTCCTGATATTACAACAGAGACCCGCCTCTCCTCCTCCTCCTATTACAACACAGAGACACGCCTCTCCTCCTCCTCCTATTACAACAGAGACCCGCCTCTCCTCCTCCTCACAAGAGAGAGACCCGCCTCTCCTCCTCCTCACAAGACAGAGACCCGCCTCTCCTCCTCCTCACAAGACAGAGACCCGCCTCTCCTCCTCCTCACAAGACAGAGACCCGCCTCTCCTCCTCCTCACAAGACAGAGACCCGCCTCTCCTCCTCCTCACAAGACAGAGACCCGCCTCTCCGCCTCCTCACAAGACAGAGACCCGCCTCTCCGCCTCCTCACAAGACAGAGACCCGCCTCTCCTCCTCACTACAAGACAGAGACCCGCCTCTCCTCCTCACCACAAGACAGAGACCCGCCTCTCCTCCTCACAACACAGAGACCCGCCTCTCCTCCTCACCCTATCACAACAGAGACCCGCCTCTCCTCCTCCTCCTATTACAACAGAGACACGCCTCTCCTCCTCCTCCTATTACAACAGAGACCCGCCTCTCCTCCTCCTCACAAGACAGAGACCCGCCTCTCCTCCTCCTCACAAGACAGAGACCCGCCTCTCCTCCTCCTCACAAGACAGAGACCCGCCTCTCCTCCTCCTCACAAGACAGAGACCCGCCTCTCCTCCTCACTACAAGACAGAGACCCGCCTCTCCTCCTCACCACAAGACAGAGACCCGCCTCTCCTCCTCACAACACAGAGACCCGCCTCTCCTCCTCACCCTATCACAACAGAGACCCGCCTCTCCTCCTCACCCTATCACAACACAGAGACCCGCCTCTCCTCCTCACACTATCACAAGACAGAGACCCGCCTCCTCCTCCTCACAACACAGAAACCCGCCTCTCCTCCTCACAACACAGAAACCCGCCTCTCCTCCTCACAACACAGAAACCCGCCTCTCCTCCTCACAACACAGAAACCCGCCTCTCCTCCTCACAACACAGAAACCCGCCTCTCCTCCTCACAACACAGAAACCCGCCTCTCCTCCTCACAACACAGAAACCCGCCTCTCCTCCTCACAACACAGAAACCCGCCTCTCCTCCTCACAACACAGAAACCCGCCTCTCCATATCGCAAAAGAAACCTGCATCTCCTCCACTTCCTGTCACAACACTGATACCAGCCTCTCCTCCTCTCCCTGTCATAATGGAAACCCGCCTCACCCCCTCTCCCTGTCATAATGGAAACCCGCCTCTCCTCCTCTCCCTGTCATAATGGAAACCCGCCTCTCCTCCACTCCCTGTCATAATGGAAACCGCCTCTCCTCCTCCTCCTATTACAACACAGAAACACGCCTCTCCTCCTCCTCCTATTACAACACAGAAACACGCCTCTCCTCCTCCTCCTATTACAACACAGAAACACGCCTCTCCTCCTCCTCCTATTACAACACAGAAACACGCCTCTCCTCCTCCTATTACAACACAGAGACCCGCCTCTCCTAATCCTCCTATTACAACAGAGACCCGCCTCTCCTCCTCCTCCTATTACAACAGAGACCCGCCTCTCCTCCTCCTCCTATTACAACACAGAGACACGCCTCTCCTCCTCCTCCTATTATTACAGAGACCCGCCTCTCCTCCACTCCCTGTCATAATGGAAACCGCCTCTCCTCCTCCTCCTATTACAACACAGAAACACGCCTCTCCTCCCCCTCCTATTACAACACAGAAACACGCCTCTCATCCTCCTCCTATTACAACACAGAAACACGCCTCTCCTCCTCCTCCTATTACAACACAGAAACACGCCTCTCCTCCTCCTATTACAACACAGAGACCCGCCTCTCCTAATCCTCCTATTACAACAGAGACCCGCCTCTCCTCCTCCTCCTATTACAACAGAGACCCGCCTCTCCTCCTCCTGATATTACAACAGAGACCCGCCTCTCCTCCTCCTCCTATTACAACACAGAGACACGCCTCTCCTCCTCCTCCTATTACAACAGAGACCCGCCTCTCCTCCTCCTCACAAGAGAGAGACCCGCCTCTCCTCCTCCTCACAAGACAGAGACCCGCCTCTCCTCCTCCTCACAAGACAGAGACCCGCCTCTCCTCCTCCTCACAAGACAGAGACCCGCCTCTCCTCCTCCTCACAAGACAGAGACCCGCCTCTCCTCCTCCTCACAAGACAGAGACCCGCCTCTCCGCCTCCTCACAAGACAGAGACCCGCCTCTCCGCCTCCTCACAAGACAGAGACCCGCCTCTCCTCCTCACTACAAGACAGAGACCCGCCTCTCCTCCTCACCACAAGACAGAGACCCGCCTCTCCTCCTCACAACACAGAGACCCGCCTCTCCTCCTCACCCTATCACAACAGAGACCCGCCTCTCCTCCTCACCCTATCACAACACAGAGACCCGCCTCTCCTCCTCACACTATCACAAGACAGAGACCCGCCTCCTCCTCCTCACAACACAGAAACCCGCCTCTCCTCCTCACAACACAGAAACCCGCCTCTCCTCCTCACAACACAGAAACCCGCCTCTCCTCCTCACAACACAGAAACCCGCCTCTCCTCCTCACAACACAGAAACCCGCCTCTCCTCCTCACAACACAGAAACCCGCCTCTCCTCCTCACAACACAGAAACCCGCCTCTCCTCCTCACAACACAGAAACCCGCCTCTCCTCCTCACAACACAGAAACCCGCCTCTCCTCCTCACAACACAGAAACCCGCCTCTCCTCCTCACAACACAGAAACCCGCCTCTCCTCCTCACAACACAGAAACCCGCCTCTCCATATCGCAAAAGAAACCTGCATCTCCTCCACTTCCTGTCACAACACTGATACCAGCCTCTCCTCCTCTCCCTGTCATAATGGAAACCCGCCTCTCCTCCTCTCCCTGTCATAATGGAAACCCGCCTCACCTCCTCTCCCTGTCATAATGGAAACCCGCCTCTCCTCCTCTCCCTGTCATAATGGAAACACGCCTCTCCTCCACTCCCTGTCATAATGGAAACCCGTCTCTCCTCCTCCTCCTCCTATTACAACACAGAAACCCGCCTCTCCTCCTCCTTCTATTACAACACAGAAACACGCCTCTCCTCCTCCTCCTATTACAACACAGAAACACGCCTCTCCTCCTCCTCCTATTACAACACAGAGACCCGCCTCTCCTAATCCTCCTATTACAACACAGAGACCCGCCTCTCCTAATCCTCCTATTACAACAGAGACCCGCCTCTCCTCCTCCTCCTATTACAACAGAGACCCGCCTCTCCTCCTCCTCCTATTACAACAGAGACCCGCCTCTCCTCCTCCTCACAAGACAGAGACCCGCCTCTCCTCCTCCTCACAAGACAGAGACCCGCCTCTCCTCCTCCTCACAAGACAGAGACCCGCCTCTCCTCCTCCTCACAAGACAGAGACCCGCCTCTCCTCCTCCTCACAAGACAGAGACCCGCCTCTCCTCCTCCTCACAAGACAGAGACCCGCCTCTCCTCCTCCTCACAAGACAGAGACCCACCTCTCCTCCTCACCACAAGACAGAGACCCGCCTCTCCTCCTCACCACAAGACAGAGACACGCCTCTCCTCCTCACCACAAGACAGAGACCCGCCTCTCCTCCTCCTCACAACACAGAGACCCGCCTCTCCTCCTCGTCCTATCACAACACAGAGACCCGCCTCTCCTCCTCACCCTATCACAACACAGAGACCCGCCTCCTCCTCCTCACAAGACAGAGACCCGCCTCTCCTACTCACAACACAGAGACCCGCCTCTCCTCCTCACAACACAGAAACCCGCCTCTCCTCCTCACAACAGAGACCCGCCTCTCCTCCTCACAATAGAGACCCTCCTCTCCTCCTCACAACACAGAAACCCGCCTCTCCTCCTCACAACACAGAAACCCGCCTCTCCTCCTCACAACACAGAAACCCGCCTCTCCTCCTCACAACACAGAAACCCGCCTCTCCTCCTCACAACACAGAAACCCGCCTCTCCATATCGCAAAAGAAACATGCATCTCTTACACTTCCTGTCGCAACACTGATACCAGCCTCTCCTCCTCTCCCTGTCATAATGGAAACCCGCCTCTCCTCCTCTCCCTGTCATAATGGAAACCCCCCTCTCCTCCTCTCCCTGTCATAATGGAAACCCCCCTCTCCTCCTCTCCCTGTCATAATGGAAACCCCCCTCTCCTCCTCTCCCTGTCATAATGGAAACCCGCCTCTCCTCCTCCTCCTATTACAACACGGAGACCCGCCTCTCCTCCTCCTCACAAGACGGAGACCCGCCTCTCCTCCTCCTCACAAGACAGAGACCCGCCTCTCCTCCTCCTCACAAGACAGAGACCCGCCTCTCCTCCTCCTCACAAGACAGAGACCCGCCTCTCCTCCTCCTCACAAGACAGAGACCCGCCTCTCCTCCTCCTCACAAGACAGAGACCCGCCTCTCCTCCTCCTCACAAGACAGAGACCCGCCTCTCCTCCTCCTCACAAGACAGAGACCCACCTCTCCTCCTCCTCACAAGACAGAGACCCGCCTCTCCTCCTCCTCACAAGACAGAGACCCGCCTCTCCTCCTCCTCACAAGACAGAGACCCGCCTCTCCTCCTCCTCACAAGACAGAGACCCGCCTCTCCTCCTCCTCACAAGACAGAGACCCGCCTCTCCTCCTCCTCACAAGACAGAGACCCGCCTCTCCTCCTCACAACACAGAGACCCGCCTCTCCTCCTCACAACACAGAGACCCGCCTCTCCTCCTCACCCTATCACAACACAGAGACCCGCCTCTCCTCCTCCTCACAAGACAGAGACCCGCCTCTCCTCCTCCTCACAAGACAGAGACCCGCCTCTCCTCGTCCTCACAAGACAGAGACCCGCCTCTCCTCCTCACAACACAGAGACCCGCCTCTCCTCCTCACCCTATCACAACACAGAGACACGCCTCTCCTCCTCACCATATCACAACACAGAGACCCGCCTCTCCTCCTCACCCTATCACAACACAGAGACCCGCCTCTCCTCCTCACCCTATCAAAACAGAGACCCGCCTCTCCTCCTCACCCTATCACAACACAGAGACCCGCCTCTCCTCCTCACCCTATCAAAACAGAGACCCGCCTCTCCTCCTCACACTATCACAAGACAGAGACCCGCCTCTCCTCCTATCACAAGACAGAGACCCGCCTCTCCTCCTATCACAAGACAGAGACCCGCCTCTCCTCCTATCACAAACACAACACTGAGACCCGCCTCTCCTCCTATCACAAACACTGAGACCAGCCTCTTCTCCTCTCCCTGTAACAGAAATGTGCCTTTCCTCCTCTCCCTGTAACAGAAATGTGCCTCTCCTCCTCACCCTATCACAACACAGAGACCCGCCTCTCCTCCTCACCCTATCACAACAATGAGACCCGCCTCTCCTCCTCACCCTATCACAACACAGAGACCCGCCTCTCCTCCTCACCCTATCACAACAGAGACCCGCCTCTCCTCCTCACCCTATCACAACACAGAGACCCGCCTCTCCTCCTCACCCTATCACAACAAAGAGACCCGCCTCTCCTCCTCACCCTATCACAACACTGAGACCCGCCTCTCCTCCTATCACAAACACAACACTGAAACACGCCTCTCCTCCTCTCCCTGTAACAACAGAAATGTGCCTCTCCTCCTCACACTATCACAAGACAGAGACCCGCCTCCTCCTCCTCACAAGACAGAGACCCGCCTCCTCCTCCTCACAAGACAGAGACCCGCCTCCTCCTCCTCACAACACAGAAACCCGCCTCTCCTCCTCACAACACAGAAACCCGCCTCTCCTCCTCACAACACAGAAACCCGCCTCTCTTCCTCACAACACAGAAACCCGCCTCTCCTCCTCACAACACAGAAACCCGCCTCTCCTCCTCACAACACAGAAACCCGCCTCTCCATATCGCAAAAGAAACCTGCATCTCCTCCACTTCCTGTCACAACACTGATACCAGCCTCTCCTCCTCACAACAGAGACCCGCCTCTCCTCCTCACAATAGAGACCCGCCTCTCCTCCTCACAACACAGAAACCCGCCTCTCCTCCTCACAACACAGAAACCCGCCTCTCCTCCTCACAACACAGAAACCCGCCTCTCCATATCGCAAAAGAAACATGCATCTCTTACACTTCCTGTCGCAACACTGATACCAGCCTCTCCTCCTCTCCCTGTCATAATGGAAACCCGCCTCTCCTCCTCTCCCTGTCATAATGGAAACCCCCCTCTCCTCCTCTCCCTGTCATAATGGAAACCCGCCTCTCCTCCACTCCCTGTCATAATGGAAACCCGCCTCTCCTCCTCCTCCTATTACAACACGGAGACCCGCCTCTCCTCCTCCTCACAAGACAGAGACCCGCCTCTCCTCCTCCTCACAAGACAGAGACCCGCCTCTCCTCCTCCTCACAAGACAGAGACCCGCCTCTCCTCCTCACTACAAGACAGAGACCCGCCTCTCCTCCTCACCACAAGACAGAGACCCGCCTCTCCTCCTATCACAAACACAACACTGAAACACGCCTCTCCTCCTCTCCCTGTAACAACAGAAATGTGCCTCTCCTCCTCACACTATCACAAGACAGAGACCCGCCTCCTCCTCCTCACAAGACAGAGACCCGCCTCCTCCTCCTCACAAGAAAGAGACCCGCCTCCTCCTCCTCACAACACAGAAACCCGCCTCTCCTCCTCACAACACAGAAACCCGCCTCTCCTCCTCACAACACAGAAACCCGCCTCTCCTCCTCACAACACAGAAACCCGCCTCTCTTCCTCACAACACAGAAACCCGCCTCTCCTCCTCACAACACAGAAACCCGCCTCTCCTCCTCACAACACAGAAACCCGCCTCTCCTCCTCACAACACAGAAACCCGCCTCTCCTCCTCACAACACAGAAACCCGCCTCTCCATATCGCAAAAGAAACCTGCATCTCCTCCACTTCCTGTCACAACACTGATACCAGCCTCTCCTCCTCTCCCTGTCATAATGGAAACCCGCCTCTCCTCCTCTCCGTCATAATGGAAACCCGCCTCACCTCCTCTCCCTGTCATAATGGAAACCCGCCTCACCTCCTCTCCCTGT
The DNA here is from genome assembly GCF_013265735.2 of Oncorhynchus mykiss. Classification (NCBI taxonomy): domain Eukaryota; kingdom Metazoa; phylum Chordata; class Actinopteri; order Salmoniformes; family Salmonidae; genus Oncorhynchus; species Oncorhynchus mykiss. The sequence continues at coordinate 62,833,284 of NC_048570.1, read as the reverse complement.
CATAATGGAAACCCGCCTCTCCTCCTCTCCCTGTCATAATGGAAACCCGCCTCTCCTCCACTCCCTGTCATAATGGAAACCCGCCTCTTCTCCTCCTCCTATTACAACACAGAAACCCGCCTCTCCTCCTCCTCCTCCTATTACAACACAGAAACACGCCTCTCCTCCTCCTCCTATTACAACACAGAAACACGCCTCTCCTCCTCCTCCTATTACAACACAGAAACACGCCTCTCCTCCTCCTCCTATTACAACACGGAAACACGCCTCTCCTCCTCCTATTACAACACGGAGACCCGCCTCTCCTAATCCTCCTATTACAACACGGAGACCCGCCTCTACTAATCCTCCTCCTATTACAACACAGAGACGCGCCTCTCCTCCTCCTCACATTACAACACAGAGACCCGCCTCTCCTCCTCCTCACAATACAACACAGAGACCCGCCTCTCCTCCTCCTCACAATACAACACAGAGACCCGCCTCTCCTCCTCCTCACATTACAACACAGAGACCCGCCTCTCCTCCTCACATTACAACACAGAGACCCGCCTCTCCTCCTCCTCACATTACAACACAGAGACCCGCCTCTCCTCCTCCTCACATTACAACACAGAGACCCGCCTCTCCTCCTCCTCACATTACAACACAGAGAACCGCCTCTCCTCCCCCTCACATTACAACACAGAGACAGGCCTCTCCTCCTCCTCACATTACAACACAGAGACCCGCCTCTCCTCCTCCTCACAAGACAGAGACCCGCCTCTCCTCCTCCTCACAAGACAGAGACCCGCCTCTCCTCCTCCTCACAAGACAGACCCGCCTCTCCTCCTCCTCACAAGACAGAGACCCGCCTCTCCTCCTCCTCACAAGACAGAGACCCGCCTCTCCTCCTCCTCACAAGACAGAGACCCGCCTCTCCTCCTCCTCACATTACAACACAGAGACCCGCCTCTCCTCCTCCTCACATTACAACACAGAGAACCGCCTCTCCTCCCCCTCACATTACAACACAGAGACAGGCCTCTCCTCCTCCTCACATTACAACACAGAGACCCGCCTCTCCTCCTCCTCACAAGACAGAGACCCGCCTCTCCTCCTCCTCACAAGACAGAGACCCGCCTCTCCTCCTCCTCACAAGACAGACCCGCCTCTCCTCCTCCTCACAAGACAGAGACCCGCCTCTCCTCCTCCTCACAAGACAGAGACCCGCCTCTCCTCCTCCTCACAAGACAGAGACCCGCCTCTCCTCCTCCTCACAAGACAGAGACCCGCCTCTCCTCCTCCTCACAAGACAGAGACCCGCCTCTCCTCCTCCTCACAAGACAGAGACCCGCCTCTCCTCCTCCTCACAAGACAGAGACCCGCCTCTCCTCCTCCTCACAAGACAGAGACCCGCCTCTCCTCCTCCTCACAAGACAGAGACCCGCCTCTCCTCCTCCTCACAAGACAGAGACCCGCCTCTCCTCCTCCTCACAAGACAGAGACCCGCCTCTCCTCCTCCTCACAAGACAGAGACCCGCCTCTCCTCCTCCTCACAAGACAGAGACCCGCCTCTCCTCCTCCTCACAAGACAGAGACCCGCCTCTCCTCCTCCTCACAAGACAGAGACCCGCCTCTCCTCCTCCTCACAAGACAGAGACCCGCCTCTCCTCCTCCTCACAAGACAGAGACCCGCCTCTCCTCCTCCTCACAAGACAGAGACCCGCCTCTCCTCCTCCTCACAAGACAGAGACCCGCCTCTCCTCCTCCTCACAAGACAGAGACCCGCCTCTCCTCCTCCTCACAAGACAGAGACCCGCCTCTCCTCCTCCTCACAAGACAGAGACCCGCCTCTCCTCCTCCTCACAAGACAGAGACCCGCCTCTCCTCCTCACAACACAGAAACCCGCCTCTCCATATCGCAAAAGAAACCTGCATCTCCTCCACTTCCTGTCACAACACTGATACCAGCCTCTCCTCCTCTCCCTGTCATAATGGAAACCCGCCTCTCCTCCTCTCCGTCATAATGGAAACCCGCCTCACCTCCTCTCCCTGTCATAATGGAAACCCGCCTCACCTCCTCTCCCTGTCATAATGGAAACCCGCCTCTCCTCCTCTCCCTGTCATAATGGAAACCCGCCTCTCCTCCACTCCCTGTCATAATGGAAACCCGCCTCTTCTCCTCCTCCTATTACAACACAGAAACCCGCCTCTCCTCCTCCTCCTATTACAACACAGAAACACGCCTCTCCTCCTCCTCCTATTACAACACAGAAACACGCCTCTCCTCCTCCTCCTATTACAACACAGAAACACGCCTCTCCTCCTCCTCCTATTACAACACAGAAACACGCCTCTCCTCCTCCTATTACAACACGGAGACCCGCCTCTCCTAATCCTCCTATTACAACACGGAGACCCGCCTCTCCTAATCCTCCTCCTATTACAACACAGAGACGCGCCTCTCCTCCTCCTCACATTACAACAGAGACCCGCCTCTCCTCCTCCTGACAATACAACACAGAGACCCGCCTCTCCTCCTCCTCACATTACAACACAGAGACCCGCCTCTCCTCCTCCTCACATTACAACACAGAGACCCGCCTCTCCTCCTCCTCACATTACAACACAGAGACCCGCCTCTCCTCCTCCTCACAAGACAGAGACCAGCCTCTCCTCCTCCTCACAAGACAGAGACCCGCCTCTCCTCCTCCTCACAAGACAGAGACCCGCCTCTCCTCCTCCTCACAAGACAGAGACCCGCCTCTCCTCCTCCTCACAAGACAGAGACCCGCCTCTCCTCCTCCTCACAAGACAGAGACCCGCCTCTCCTCCTCCTCACAAGACAGAGACCCGCCTCTCCTCCTCCTCACAAGACAGAGACCCGCCTCTCCTCCTCCTCACAAGACAGAGACCCGCCTCTCCTTCTCCTCACAAGACAGAGACCCGCCTCTCCTCCTCCTCACAAGACAGAGACCCGCCTCTCCTCCTCCTCACAAGACAGAGACCCGCCTCTCCTCCTCACAAGACAGAGACCCGCCTCTCCTCCTCCTCACAAGACAGAGACCCACCTCTCCTCCTCCTCACAAGACAGAGACCCGCCTCTCCTCCTCAAAACACAGAGACCCGCCTCTCCTCCTCACCCTATCACAACACAGAGACCCGCCTCTCCTCCTCACCCTATCACAACACAGAGACCCGCCTCTCCTCCTCACAAGACAGAGACCCGCCTCTCCTCCGCACAAGACAGAGACCCGCCTCTCCTCCTCACAACACAGAGACCCGCCTCTCCTCCTCACAATAGAGACCCTCCTCTCCTCCTCACAACACAGAAACCCGCCTCTCTTCCACACAACACAGAAACCCGCCTCTCCTCCTCACAACACAGAAACCCGCCTCTCCTCCTCACAACACAGAAACCCGCCTCTCCTCCTCACAACACAGAAACCCGCCTCTCCTCCTCACAACACAGAAACCCGCCTCTCCTCCTCACAACACAGAAACCCGCCTCTCCTCCTCACAACACAGAAACCCGCCTCTCCTCCTCACAACACAGAAACCCGCCTCTCCTCCTCACAACACAGAAACCCGCCTCTCCATATCGCAAAAGAAACCTGCATCTCCTCCACTTCCTGTCACAACACTGATACCAGCCTCTCCTCCTCTCCCTGTCATAATGGAAACCCGCCTCACCTCCTCTCCCTGTCATAATGGAAACCCGCCTCACCTCCTCTCCCTGTCATAATGGAAACCCGCCTCTCCTCCTCTCCCTGTCATAATGGAAACCCGCCTCTCCTCCACTCCCTGTCATAATGGAAACCCGCCTCTTCTCCTCCTCCTATTACAACACAGAAACCCGCCTCTCCTCCTCCTCCTATTACAACACAGAAACACGCCTCTCCTCCTCCTCCTATTACAACACAGAAACAAGCCTCTCCTCCTCCTCCTATTACAACACAGAAACACGCCTCTCCTCCTCCTATTACAACACGGAGACCCGCCTCTCCTAATCCTCCTATTACAACACAGAGACCCGCCTCTCCTCCCCCTCACATTACAACACAGAGACCCGCCTCTCCTCCTCCTCACATTACAACACAGAGACCCGCCTCTCCTCCTCCTCACAATACAGAGACCCGCCTCTCCTCCTCCTCCTATTACAACACAGAGACCCGCCTCTCCTCCTCCTCACAAGACAGAGACCCGCCTCTCCTCCTCCTCACAAGACAGAGACCCGCCTCTCCTCCTCCTCACAAGACAGAGACCCGCCTCTCCTCCTCCTCACAAGACCGAGACCCGCCTCTCCTCCTCACAACACAGAGACCCGCCTCTCCTCCTCACAACACAGAGACCCGCCTCTCCTCCTCACCCTATCACAACACAGAGACCCGCCTCTCCTCCACACAAGACAGAGACCCGCCTCTCCTCCGCACAAGACAGAGACCCACCTCTCCTCCTCACAACACAGAGACCCGCCTCTCCTCCTCACAATAGAGACCCTCCTCTCCTCCTCACAACACAGAAACCCGCCTCTCTTCCACACAACATAGAAACCCGCCTCTCCTCCTCACAACACAGAAACCCGCCTCTCCTCCTCACAACACAGAAACCCGCCTCTCCTCCTCACAACACAGAAACCCGCCTCTCCTCCTCACAACACAGAAACCCGCCTCTCCTCCTCACAACACAGAAACCCGCCTCTCCTCCTCACAACACAGAAACCCGCCTCTCCTCCTCACAACACAGAAACCCGCCTCTCCATATCGCAAAAGAAACCTGCATCTCCTCCACTTCCTGTCACAACACTGATACCAGCCTCTCCTCCTCTCCCTGTCATAATGGAAACCCGCCTCACCTCCTCTCCCTGTCATAATGGAAACCCGCCTCACCTCCTCTCCCTGTCATAATGGAAACCCGCCTCTCCTCCTCTCCCTGTCATAATGGAAACCCGCCTCTCCTCCACTCCCTGTCATAATGGAAACCCGCCTCTTCTCCTCCTCCTATTACAACACAGAAACCCGCCTCTCCTCCTCCTCCTATTACAACACAGAAACACGCCTCTCCTCCTCCTCCTATTACAACACAGAAACACGCCTCTCCTCCTCCTCCTATTACAACACAGAAACACGCCTCTCCTCCTCCTATTACAACACGGAGACCCGCCTCTCCTAATCCTCCTATTACAACACAGAGACCCGCCTCTCCTAATCCTCCTCCTATTACAACACAGAGACCCGCCTCTCCTCCTCCTCCTATTACAACACAGAGACGCGCCTCTCCTCCTCCTCACATTACAACACAGAGACCCGCCTCTCCTCCTCCTCACAATACAACACAGAGACCCGCCTCTCCTCCTCCTCACATTACAACACAGAGACCCGCCTCTCCTCCTCCTCACATTACAACACAGAGACCCGCCTCTCCTCCTCCTCACATTACAACACAGAGACCCGCCTCTCCTCCTCCTCACATTACAACACAGAGACCCGCCTCTCCTCCTCCTCACATTACAACACAGAGACCCGCCTCTCCTCCCCCTCACATTACAACACAGAGACCCGCCTCTCCTCCTCCTCACATTACAACACAGAGACCCGCCTCTCCTCCTCCTCACAATACAGAGACCCGCCTCTCCTCCTCCTCACAAGACAGAGACCCGCCTCTCCTCCTCCTCCTATTACAACACAGAGACCCGCCTCTCCTCCTCCTCCTATTACAACACGGAGACCCGCCTCTCCTCCTCCTCCTATTACAACACGGAGACCCGCCTCTCCTCCTCCTCCTATTACAACACGGAGACCCGCCTCTCCTCCTCCTCCTATTACAACACGGAGACCCGCCTCTCCTCCTCCTCCTATTACAACACGGAGACCCGCCTCTCCTCCTCCTCCTATTACAACACGGAGACCCGCCTCTCCTCCTCCTCCTATTACAACACGGAGACCCGCCTCTCCTCCTCCTCCTATTACAACACGGAGACCCGCCTCTCCTCCTCCTCCTATTACAACACGGAGACCCGCCTCTCCTCCTCCTCCTATTACAACACGGAGACCCGCCTCTCCTCCTCCTCACATTACAACACGGAGACCCGCCTCTCCTCCTCCTCACATTACAACACGGAGACCCGCCTCTCCTCCTCCTCACATTACAACACAGAGACCCGCCTCTCCTCCCCCTCACATTACAACACAGAGACCCGCCTCTCCTCCCCCTCACATTACAACACAGAGACCCGCCTCTCCTCCTCCTCACAAGACAGAGACCCGCCTCTCCTCCTCCTCACAAGACAGAGACCCGCCTCTCCTCCTCCTCACAAGACAGAGACCCGCCTCTCCTCCTCCTCACAAGACAGAGACCCGCCTCTCCTCCTCCTCACAAGACAGAGACCCGCCTCTCCTCCTCCTCACAAGACAGAGACCCGCCTCTCCTCCTCCTCACAAGACAGAGACCCGCCTCTCCTCCTCCTCACAAGACAGAGACCCGCCTCTCCTCCTCCTCACAAGACAGAGACCCGCCTCTCCTCATCCTCACAAGACAGAGACCCGCCTCTCCTCCTCCTCACAAGACAGAGACCCGCCTCTCCTCCTCCTCACAAGACAGAGACCCGCCTCTCCTCCTCCTCACAAGACAGAGACCCGCCTCTCCTCCTCCTCACAAGACAGAGACCCGCCTCTCCTCCTCCTCACAAGACAGAGACCCGCCTCTCCTCCTCCTCACAAGACAGAGACCCGCCTCTCCTCCTCCTCACAAGACAGAGACCCGCCTCTCCTCCTCCTCACAAGACAGAGACCCGCCTCTCCTCCTCCTCACAAGACAGAGACCCGCCTCTCCTCCTCCTCACAAGACAGAGACCCGCCTCTCCTCCTCCTCACAAGACAGAGACCCGCCTCTCCTCCTCCTCACAAGACAGAGACCCGCCTCTCCTCCTCCTCACAAGACAGAGACCCGCCTCTCCTCCTCCTCACAAGACAGAGACCCGCCTCTCCTCCTCCTCACAAGACAGAGACCCGCCTCTCCTCCTCCTCACAAGACCGAGACCCGCCTCTCCTCCTCACAACACAGAGACCCGCCTCTCCTCCTCACCCTATCACAACACAGAGACCCGCCTCTCCTCCTCACCCTATCACAACACAGAGACGCGCCTCCTCCTCCTCACAAGACAGAGACCCGCCTCTCCTCCTCACAAGACAGAGACCCGCCTCTCCTCCTCCTCACAAGACAGAGACCCGCCTCTCCTCCTCCTCACAAGACAGAGACCCGCCTCTCCTCCTCCTCACAAGACAGAGACCCGCCTCTCCTCCTCCTCACAAGACAGAGACCCGCCTCTCCTCCTCCTCACAAGACAGAGACCCGCCTCTCCTCCTCCTCACAAGACAGAGACCCGCCTCTCCTCCTCCTCACAACACAGAGACCCGCCTCTCCTCCTCACCCTATCACAACACAGAGACCCGCCTCTCCTCCTCACCCTATCACAACACAGAGACCCGCCTCTCCTCCTCACCCTATCACAACACAGAGACCCGCCTCTCCTCCTCACAAGACAGAGACCCGCCTCTCCTCCGCACAAGACAGAGACCCGCCTCTCCTCCGCACAAGACAGAGACCCGCCTCTCCTCCGCACAACACAGGGACCCGCCTCTCCTCCTCACAATAGAGACCCTCCTCTCCTCCTCACAACACAGAAACCCGCCTCTCCTCCTCACAACACAGAAACCCACCTCTCCTCCTCACAACACAGAAACCCGCCTCTCCTCCTCACAACACAGAAACCCGCCTCTCCATATCGCAAAAGAAACATGCATCTCCTCCACTTCCTGTCACAACACTGATACCAGCCTCTCCTCCTCTCCCTGTCATAATGGAAACCCGCCTCTCCTCCTCTCCCTGTCATAATGGAACCCCCCCCCTCTCCCTGTCATAATGTAAACCCGCCTCTCCTCCTCATAATGGAAACCCGCCTCTCCTCCTCTCCCTGTCATAATGGAACCCCCCCCCCTCTCCCTGTCATAATGGAAACCCGCCTCTCCTCCTCTCCCTGTCATAATGGAAACCCCCCTCTCCCTGTCATAATGTAAACCCCCCTCTCCTCCTCTCCCTGTCATAATGGAAACCCGCCTCTCCTCCTCTCCCTGTCATAATGGAAACCCGCCTCTCCTCCTCCTCCTATTACAACACGGAGACCCGCCTCTCCTCCTCCTCCTATTACAACACGGCGACCCGCCTCTCCTCCTCCTCCTATTACAACACGGAGACCCGCCTCTCCTCCTCCTCCTATTACAACACGGAGACCCGCCTCTCCTCCTCCTCCTATTACAACACGGAGACCCGCCTCTCCTCCTCCTCCTATTACAACACGGAGACCCGCCTCTCCTCCTCCTCCTATTACAACACGGAGACCCGCCTCTCCTCCTCCTCCTATTACAACACGGAGACCCGCCTCTCCTCCTCCTCCTCCTCCTATTACAACACGGAGACCCGCCTCTCCTCCTCCTCCTATTACAACACGGAGACCCGCCTCTCCTCCTCCTCCTATTACAACACGGAGACCCGCCTCTCCTCCTATTACAACACGGAGACCCGCCTCTCCTCCTCCTCACATTACAACAGAGACCCGCCTCTCCTCCTCCTCACATTACAACACAGAGACCCGCCTCTCCTCCTCCTCACATTACAACACAGAGACCCGCCTCTCCTCCCCCTCACATTACAACACAGAGACCCGCCTCTCCTCCTTCTCACATTACAACACAGAGACCCGCCTCTCCTCCTCCTCACAAGACAGAGACCCGCCTCTCCTCCTCCTCACAAGACAGAGACCCGCCTCTCCTCCTCCTCACAAGACAGAGACCCGCCTCTCCTCCTCCTCACAAGACAGAGACCCGCCTCTCCTCCTCCTCACAAGACAGAGACCCGCCTCTCCTCCTCCTCACAAGACAGAGACCCGCCTCTCCTCCTCCTCACAAGACAGAGACCCGCCTCTCCTCCTCCTCACAAGACAGAGACCCGCCTCTCCTCCTCCTCACAAGACAGAGACCCGCCTCTCCTCCTCCTCACAAGACAGAGACCCGCCTCTCCTCCTCCTCACAAGACAGAGACCCACCTCTCCTCCTCCTCACAAGACAGAGACCCGCCTCTCCTCCTCCTCACAAGACAGAGACCCGCCTCTCCTCCTCACCACAAGACAGAGACCCGCCTCTCCTCCTCATAACACAGAGACCCGCCTCTCCTCCTCACAACACAGAGACCCGCCTCTCCTCCTCACCCTATCACAACACAGAGACCCGCCTCTCCTCCTCACCCTATCACAACACAGAGACCCGCCTCTCCTCCTCACAATAGAGACCCTCCTCTCCTCCTCACAACACAGAAACCCGCCTCTCCTCCTCACAACACAGAAACCCGCCTCTCCTCCTCACAACACAGAAACCCGCCTCTCCATATCGCAAAAGACACATGCATCTCCTCCACTTCCTGTCACAACACTGATACCAGCCTCTCCTCCTCTCCCTGTCATAATGGAAACCCCCCCTCTCCCTGTCATAATGTAAACCCGCCTCTCCTCCTCTCCCTGTCATAATGGAAACCCGCCTCTCCTCCTCTCCCTGTCATAATGGAAACCCGCCTCTCCTCCTCCTCCTATTACAACACAGAAACACGCCTCTCCTCCTCCTCCTATTACAACACAGAAACACGCCTCTCCTCCTCCTCCTATTACAACACAGAAACACGCCTCTCCTCCTCCTCACATTACAACAGAGACCCGCCTCTCCTCCTCCTCACATTACAACACAGAGACCCGCCTCTCCTCCTCCTCACATTACAACACAGAGACCCGCCTCTCCTCCTCCTCACATTACAACACAGAGACCCGCCTCTCCTCCTCCTCACATTACAACACAGAGACCCGCCTCTCCTCCCCCTCACATTACAACACAGAGACCCGCCTCTCCTCCCCCTCACATTACAACACAGAGACCCGCCTCTCCTCCTCCTCACAAGACAGAGACCCGCCTCTCCTCCTCCTCACAAGACAGAGACCAACCTCTCCTCCTCACAAGACAGAGACCCGCCTCTCCTCCTCCTCACATTACAACACAGAAACACGCCTCTCCTCCTCCTCCTATTACAACACAGAAACACGCCTCTCCTCCTCCTATTACAACACAGAAACACGCCTCTCCTCCTCCTCCTATTACAACACGGAGACCCGCCTCTCCTAATCCTCCTATTACAACACAGAGACCCGCCTCTCCTCCTCCTCCTATTACAACACAGAGACCCGCCTCTCCTCTTCCTCCTATTACAACACAGAGACCCGCCTGTCCTCCTCCTCCTATTACAACACAGAGACCCGCCTCTCCTCCTCCTCACATTACAACACAGAGACCCGCCTCTCCTCCTCACATTACAACACAGAGACCCGCCTCTCCTCCTCCTCACATTACAACACAGAGACCCGCCTCTCCTCCTCCTCACATTACAACACAGAGACCCGCCTCTCATCCTCCTCATATTACAACACAGAGACCCGCCTCTCCTCCTCCTCACATTACAACACAGAGACCCGCCTCTCCTCCTCCTCACATTACAACACAGAGACCCGCCTCTCCTCCTCCTATTACAACACAGAGACCCGCCTCTCCTCCTCCTCACATTACAACACAGAGACCCGCCTCTCCTCCTCCTCACATTACAACACAGAGACCCGCCTCTCCTCCTCCTCACATTACAACACAGAGACCCGCCTCTCCTCCCCCTCACATTACAACACAGAGACCCGCCTCTCCTCCCCCTCACATTACAACACAGAGACCCGCCTCTCCTCCTCCTCACAAGACAGAGACCCGCCTCTCCTCCTCCTCACAAGACAGAGACCAACCTCTCCTCCTCACAAGACAGAGACCCGCCTCTCCTCCTCCTCACATTACAACACAGAGACCCGCCTCTCCTCCCCCTCACATTACAACACAGAGACCCGCCTCTCCTCCCCCTCACATTACAACACAGAGACCCGCCTCTCCTCCTCCTCACAAGACAGAGACCCGCCTCTCCTCCTCCTCACAAGACAGAGACCAACCTCTCCTCCTCACAAGACAGAGACCCGCCTCTCCTCCTCCTCACATTACAACACAGAGACCCGCCTCTCCTCCCCCTCACATTACAACACAGAGACCCGCCTCTCGTCCCCCTCACATTACAACACAGAGACCCGCCTCTCCTCCTCCTCACAAGACAGAGACCCGCCTCTCCTCCTCCTCACAAGACAGAGACCCGCCTCTCCTCCTCCTCCTCACAAGACAGAGACCCGCCTCTCCTCCTCCTCACAAGACAGAGACCCGCCTCTCCTCCTCCTCACAAGACAGAGACCCGCCTCTCCTCCTCCTCACAAGACAGAGACCCGCCTCTCCTCCTCCTCACAAGACAGAGACCCGCCTCTCCATATCGCAAAAGAAACATGCATCTCCTCCACTTCCTGTCACAACACTGATACCAGCCTCTCCTCCTCTCCCTGTCATAATGGAAACCCGCCTCTCCTCTCCCTGTCATAATGGAAACCCCCCTCTCCCTGTCATAATGGAAACCCGCCTCTCCTCCTCTCCCTGTCATAATGGAAACCCGCCTCTCCTCCTCCTCCTATTACAACACGGAGACCCGCCTCTCCTCCTCCTCCTATTACAACACGGCGACCCGCCTCTCCTCCTCCTCCTATTACAACACGGAGACCCGCCTCTCCTCCTATCACAACACAGAAACCTGCCTCTCCTCCTATCACAACAGAGACCCGCCTCTCCTCCTCACAACACAGAGACCCGCCTCTCCTCCTATCACAACAGAGACCCGCCTCTCCTCCTATCACAACAGAGACCCGCCTCTCCTCCTATCACAATACTGAGTCCAGCCTCTCCTCCTCTCCCTGTTACAACACTGAGACCTTCCTCTCCTCCCTATCACAACACTGAGATCTGCCACTCTTCCTATCACAACACTGAGATCTGCCACTCCTCCTATCACAATCACAACACTGAGACCAGCCTCTCCTCCTATCACAATCACAACACTGAGACCAGCCTCTCCTCCTATCACAATCACAACACTGAGACCAACCTCTCCTCCTAATCACAATCACAACACTGAGACCAGCCTCTCCTCCTATCACAATCACAACACTGAGACCAGCCTCTCCTCCTCTCCCTGTCATAAAGGAAACCTGCCTCTCCTCCTCCTATCACAAGACAGAGACCATCCTCTCCTCCTCACAACACCGAAACCTGCTAATCCTCATCACAACACTGAGACCTTCCTCTCCTGCACTCCCTGTTACAACATTGAGACCTGTCTCTACTCCTCTCCCTGTCACAATATTGAGACCAGCCTCTCCTCCTCCCCCAAAAACACTGAAACCTGCCTCTCCACCTCCACCTGTAACACTGAAACCTGCCTCTCCACCTCCACCTGTAACACTGAAACATGCCTCTCCTCCTCTCCCTGTCACAACATTGAGACCTGTCTCTACTCCTCTCCCTATCACCACACAGAAACCTGCACCACCTCCTCTCCCTGTCATAAAGGAAACCTGCCTCTCCTCCTCCTCCTATCACAAGACAGACTCGCCTCTCCTCCTCACAAGACAGAAACCCGCCTCTCCTCCTCACAACACTGAGTCCAGCCTCTCCTCCGCTCCCTGTCATAAAGGAAACCCGCCTCTCCTCCGCTCCCTGTCATAAAGGAAACCCGCCTCTCCTCGTCGCAACAGAAACCCGCCGCCTCTCCTCGTCGCAACAGAAACCCGCCGCTCCTCGTCGCAACAGAAACCCGCCTCTCCTCCTGTCAAAACAGGGAAACCCGCCTCTCCTCCTGTCAAAACAGGGAAACCCGCCTCTCCTCCTGTCAAAACAGGGAAACCCGCCTCTCCTCCTGTCAAAACAGGGAAACCCGCCTCTCCTCCTGTCAAAACAGGGAAACCCGCCTCTCCTCCTGTCAAAACAGGGAAACCCGCCTCTCCTCCTGTCAAAACAGGGAAACCCGCCTCTCCTCCTGTCAAAACAGGGAAACCCGCCTCTCCTCCTGTCAAAACAGGGAAACCCGCCTCTCCTCCTGTCAAAACAGGGAAACCCGCCTCTCCTCCTGTCAAAACAGGGAAACCCGCCTCTCCTCCTGTCAAAACAGGGAAACCCGCCTCTCCTCCTGTCAAAACAGGGAAACCCGCCTCTCCTCCTGTCAAAACAGGGAAACCCGCCTCTCCTCCTGTCAAAACAGGGAAACCCGCCTCTCCTCCTGTCAAAACAGGGAAACCCGCCTCTCCTCCTGTCAAAACAGGGAAACCCGCCTCTCCTCCTGTCAAAACAGGGAAACCCGCCTCTCCTCCTGTCAAAACAGGGAAACCCCGCCTCTCCTCCTGTCAAAACAGGGAAACCCGCCTCTCCTCCTGTCAAAACAGGGAAACCCGCCTCTCCTCCTGTCAAAACAGGGAAACCCGCCTCTCCTCCTGTCAAAACAGGGAAACCCGCCTCTCCTCCTGTCAAAACAGGGAAACCCGCCTCTCCTCCTGTCAAAACAGGGAAACCCGCCTCTCCTCCTGTCAAAACAGGGAAACCCGCCTCTCCTCCTGTCAAAACAGGGAAACCCGCCTCTCCTCCTGTCAAAACAGGGAAACCCGCCTCTCCTCCTGTCAAAACAGGGAAACCCGCCTCTCCTCCTGTCAAAACAGGGAAACCCGCCTCTCCTCCTGTCAAAACAGGGAAACCCGCCTCTCCTCCTGTCAAAACAGGGAAACCCGCCTCTCCTCCTGTCAAAACAGGGAAACCCGCCTCTCCTCCTGTCAAAACAGGGAAACCTGCCTCTCCTCCTGTCAAAACAGGGAAACCTGCCTCTCCTCCTGTCAAAACAGGGAAACCTGCCTCTCCTCCTGTCAAAACAGGGAAACCTGCCTCTCCTCCTGTCAAAACAGGGAAACCTGCCTCTCCTCCTGTCAAAACAGGGAAACCTGCCTCTCCTCCTGTCAAAACAGGGAAACCTGCCTCTCCTCCTGTCAAAACAGGGAAACCTGCCTCTCCTCCTGTCAAAACAGGGAAACCTGCCTCTCCTCCTGTCAAAACAGGGAAACCTGCCTCTCCTCCTGTCAAAACAGGGAAACCTGCCTCTCCTCCTGTCAAAACAGGGAAACCTGCCTCTCATCCTCTCCCTATCACAACAGAAACATGCTTCTCATCCTCTTCCTATCACAACACTCAGACATGCCTCTCCTCCTCTCCCGGATACAACAGAAAAACCTGCCTCTCCTCCTCCCCCTGTCACAAGACTGAGACCTGCCTCCCCATAATACAACCGAAACCTGCATATCCTCTGCTCCGTCACAACAGAAACCTGCCTCTCCTGCTCTCCCTTTCAAAACACTAAGACCTGCCTCTCCCTGTCACAACACTGAACCCTGCCTCTCCCAACACTGAGACCTGCCCATCTCCCTATCACAACACTGAACCCTGCCTCTCCTCCTCTTCCTATCACAACACTGAGACCTGCCTCTCCTCCTCGCCTTGTCACAACAGAAACCTGCACCTCATCAACTTCCCGTTACAACAGAAACATGCCTCTCCTCCTCTCCCTGTCAACACTGAACCCTGCCTCTCCTCCTCTCCCTGATACAACACTGAGACCTGCCTCTCCCCGTCACAAAAGAAACCTGCCTCCCCTTCTCTCCCTATCACAACAGAAACCTGCCTCTCCTCCTCCCCGTCACAACACTGAGACCTGTCCCCCCTCCGCTCCGTCACAACACTGAGACCTGCCCCCTCCTGCTCTCCGTCACAACAGAAACCTTCCTCCTCTCCAACAGAGACCTGCCCCGCCCTCCTTTTGGAAAAGCTGACCACGATTCCATTTTGTTGCTTCCAGCCTGCAGACAGACTAAAACAAGAAGCTCCTGCGCTCAGGTCTGTTCGATGTTGGTCCGACCAATCTGATTCCACGCTTCAAGACTGCTTTGATCACGTGGATTGGGATATGTTCCGCATTGCGTCCAACAACAACATTGACGAATACGCTGATTCGGTGAGCGAGTTCATTAAAAAGTGCATCGCCGATGTTATACCCAGAGCAACAATTAAAACATTCCCAAACCAGAAACCGTGGATTGATGGCAGCATTCGCGCAAAAATGAAAAGGCGAACCACTGCTTTTAACCAGGGCAAGGTGACCGGAAACATGACCGACTACAAACAGTGTAGCTATTCCCTCCGCAAGGCAATCAAACAAGCTAAGTGTCAGTATAGAGACGAAGTAGAGTCGCAATTCAACAGCTCAGACACAAGAGGCATGTGGCAGGGTCTACAGTCAATCACAGATTACAAAAAGAAAGCCAGCCCCATCGCGGACCAGGATGTCTTGCTCCCAGACAGACTAAATAACTTCTTTGCTCGCTTTGAGGACAATACAGCGCCACTGACACGGCCCGCTACCAAAACCTGCGGACTCTCCTTCACTGCAGCCGACGTGAGTAACATTTAAACGTGTTAACCCTTGCAAGGCTGCATGCACAGACGGCATCCCCAGCCGCGTCCTCAGAGCACGCGCAGACCAGCTGGCTGGCTGGTGTTTACGGACATATTCAATCAATCCTTATCCCAGTCTGCTGTCCCCACACGCTTCAAGAGGGCCACCATTCTTCCTGTTCCCAAGAAAGCTAAGGTAACGGAGCTAATCGACTTCCGCCCCGTAGCACTCACTTCCTTCGTCATGAAGCGCTTTGAGAGACTAGTCAAGGACCATATCACCTCCACCCTACCTGACACCCTAGACCCACTCCAATTTGCTTACCGCCCCAATAGGTCCACAGACAACGCAATCGCAACCACACTGCACACTACCCTAACCCATCTGGACAAGAGGAATACCTATGTGAGAATGCTGTTCATCGACTACAGCTCAGCATTTAAAACCATAGTACCCTCCAAACTCGTCATCAAGCTCGAGACCCTGGGTCTCGACCCCACCCTGTGCAACTGGGCACTGGACTTCCTGACCGGCCGCCTCCAGGTGGTGAGGGTAGGTAACAACATCTCCACCCCGCTGTTCCTCACCACTGGGGCCCCACAAGGGTGCGTTCTGAGCCCTATCCTGTACTCCCTGTTCACTACAACTGCATGGCCATGCACGCCTCTAACTCAAATCATCAAGCTTGCGGATGACACTACAGTGATAGGCTTGACTACCAACAACGACGAGACGGCCTACAGGGAGGAGGTGAGGGCCCTCGGAGTGTGGTGTCAGGAAAACAACCTCACACTCAACGTCAACAAAACAAAGGAGATGATTGTGGACTTCAGGAAACAGCAGAGGGAGCACCCCCCTATCCACATTGACGGGACAGTAGTAAGTTAAGTTCCTCGGCGAACACATCACGGACAAACTGAATTGGTCCACCCACACAGGCAGCGTTGAGAAGAAGGCGCAGCAGCGCCTCATCAACCTCAGAATGCTGAAGAAATTCGGCTTGTCACCAAAAGCACTCAAACTTCTACAGATGCACAATCGAGAGCTGGTACAGCAACTGCTCCACCCACAACCGCAAGACTCTCCAGAGGGTAGTGAGGTCTGCACAACGCATCACCGGTGGCAAACTACCTGCCCTCCAGGACACCAGATGTCACAGGAAGGCCATAAAGATCATCAAGGACAACAACCACCCGAGCCACTGCCTGTTCACCCCGCTATCATCCAGAAGGCGAGGTCAGTACAGGTGCATCAAAGCAGGAACCGAGAGACTGAAAAACAGCTTCTATCTCAAGGCCATCAGACTGTTAAACAGCCACCACTAACATTGAGTGGCTGCTGCCAACACACTGACTCAACTCCAGCCACTTCAATAAATGGAATTTGATGGAAATTGACATAAAAAATATATCACTAGCGACCTTAAACTATGCCACTTTATGTTTATATACCCGACATTAGTCATCTCATATGTATATACTGTACTCTATACTAGAGGTCGACCGATTATGATTTTCCAACGCCGATACCGATTAATCGGCCGATTTGTAATAATGACAATTACAACAATACTGAATTAACACTTATTTTAACTTAATATTATTATTTTTTCTATTTTTTTACCCTTTATTTAACTAGGCAAGTCAGTTAAGAACAAATTCTTATTTTCAATGACGGCCTAGGAACAGTCTGTTCAGGGGCAGGGGCCTAACTGCCTGTTCAGGGGCAGAACGACAGATTTGTACCTTGTCAGCTCAGGGGATTTGCAACCTTTCGGTTACTAGTCCAACACTCTAACCACTAGGCTACCCTGCCTACATCAATGAAATCAATTTAGCCTCAAGTAGATAATGAAACATGTTCCATTTGGTTTAAATAATGCAAAAACAAGTGTTGGAGAAGAACGCAATATGTGCCACGTAAGAAAGCTAACGTTTCAGTTCCTTGTTCAGAACATGAGAACATATGAATGTTTGACGCACAACGAAGCGCTGCTGGCAAAACGCACGAAAGTGCTGTTTTAATGAATGTTTACGCGCCTGCTTCTGCCTACCACCGCTCAGTCAGATACTTAGATAATTGTATGCTTAGTCAGATTATATGCAACACAGGACACGCTAGATAATATCTAGTAATATCATCAACCATGTGTAGTTAACTAGTGATTATGATTGATTGTTTTTTATAAGATAAGTTTAATGCTAGCTAGAAATTTACCTTGGCTTACTGCATTTGCGTAACAGGCAGTCTCCTTGTGGAGTGCAACGAGAGAGGCAGGTTGTTATTGCGTTGGACTAGTTAACTGTAAGATTGGAAACCCCGAGATGACATGGTGAAAATCTTTCTTTCTGCCCCCTGAACGAGGCAGTTAACCCACCGTTCCTAGGCCGTCATTGAAAATATGTGTTCTTAACCGACTTGCCTAGTTAAACAAAGATTAAATAAAGGTGTTAAAAAAATAAAATGGCGCGCAAAAATACCGATTTCCGGTTATTATGGAAATCGGCCTTAATTAAATCGGCCATTCCGATTAATCGGTCGACCTCTACTCTGTACCATCTACTGCATCTTGCCTATGCCGTTCTGTACCATCACTCATTCATATCTTTATGTACATATTCTTTATCCCTTTACACGTGTGTGTATACGGGAGTAGTTGTGGAATTGTTAGGTTAGATTACTCGTTGGTTATTACTGCATTGTCGGAACTAGAAGCATAAGCATTTCGCTACACTCGCAGTAACATCTGCTAACCATGTGTATGTGACAAATAACTTGGATTTGATTTGCCTCTCACAACACTGAGACCTGCCTCTCCTCCTCTCCCTATCACAACACTGAGACCTGCCCCTCCTCCTCTCCCCGTCACAACACTTAGACCTGCCTCTCCTCCTCTCCCCGTCACAACAGAAACCTGCCTCCACTCCCCGTCACAACAGAAACCTGCCTCCACTCCCCGTCACAACAGAAACCTGCCTCCACTCCCCGTCACAACAGAAACCTGCCTCCACTCCCCGTCACAACAGAAACCTGCCTCCACTCCCCGTCACAACAGAAACCTGCCTCCACTCCCCGTCACAACAGAAACCTGCCTCCACTCCCCGTCACAACAGAAACCTGCCTCCACTCCCCGTCACAACAGAAACCTGCCTCCACTCCCCGTCACAACAGAAACCTGCCTCCACTCCCCATCACAACAGAAACCTGCCTCCACTCCCCATCACAACAGAAACCTGCCTCCACTCCCCATCACAACAGAAACCTGCCTCCACTCCCCATCACAACAGAAACCTGCCTCCACTCCCCATCACAACAGAAACCTGCCTCCACTCCCCATCACAACAGAAACCTGCCTCCACTCCCCATCACAACAGAAACCTGCCTCCACTCCCCATCACAACAGAAACCTGCCTCTACTCCCCATCACAACAGAAACCTGCCTCTACTCCCCATCACAACAGAAACCTGCCTCCACTCCCCATCACAACAGAAACCTGCCTCCACTCCCCATCACAACAGAAACCTGCCTCCACTCCCCATCACAACAGAAACCTGCCTCCACTCCCCATCACAACAGAAACCTGCCTCCACTCCCCATCACAATAGAAACCTGCCTCTACTCCCCATCACAACAGAAACCTGCCTCCACAACAGAAACGTGCATCTCCTCCTCTATTCAATTCAAGGGGCTTTATTGGCATGGGAAACATATTTCCATCTCACTATCATGTTCCCTTCCTGCCCTTTTTATGCCTAGCTTGGTGAGAGAGGTCAGTCTTCTTTTGTCTAGATGACAGATGGAAAATAATTATGTGAAGTCAAAGGGCTTGGACTGTAACACACAGCTCTGTCCACCTTCTTCCAACCTTCTCAGGCTATCAAATTAAAAGACATCCGAACACGAGAATACTAGAGCAGCATGTTGCTTAGCAACCCATGCAAGCCACACTGAAAATGTCCATGTAAGGGGCTAGGCAGAGTGTGACGTGTACGCACATGGATATATACGTACACACGTTCCAAGTCCTGGCCGTCAGGCAGGTTCAGAGTCCTGGCTGTCAGGCAGGTTCAGAGTCCTGGCTGAACACACGCCTAAGTACACCGCCAATATTAAGTCAATTTGCGTGTGCTTTAAAGCATTACAGATGGAGACCCCTGTACAGCCAGGTTGCACAAAACATAACGCAGCTGGCAAACTGTTCTGGCCAATTTACCTTAGATCGATGTGCTAAATTAACAACATTGACTCTAAAGTAGCATGCTACAATCACAGCTCCTCCGAACGGAATATAGGCTGTTCCTATAGGTGTGTGTTTGTGCTCTGTGGGTTGTATGTCTAGAAGGTTGCAGCTTTTGGACTACAGAAAACGGAAGGCGAGCACGCCCCAACCACATCGACCGGGCTATAGTGGAGTGGGTCGAGAGCTTGAAGTTCCTCGGTGCCCACATCACTAAGGAATTAACATGGTCCACGCATGATGGATTGCTGTCTCTGCCTTCTTGACTCGTGTGCTGTTGTCTGTGCCCAATAATGTGTTGTACACCGTTTATTGCTGCTACCATGTTGTGCTGCTGCCAAAGTATTTCTACCATGTTGTTGTCATGTTGTGTTGCTGCCTAGCTAGCTATGTCGTTGTCTTAGGTCTCTCTTTATGTAGCGTCGTGATGTTTGTTTGTGTCCTATATTTTGTCCCCGCAGGAGGCCTTTTGCCTTTTGGTAGGCAGTCGTTGTAAATCAGAATTGGCTCTTAATTGACTTGCCTAGTTAAATAAAAGGTTCCATACTGTTAAAGACTCCAGCCAACCTAGTCACAGACTGTTTTCTGCTACGGTGTGGCAAACGGTTTGAGATTTGGTGCATTGGTACCAACAGGATCCTGAACAGCTTCCATCCCCAAGCCATAACACTACTAGTTCATTAAATAGCTGCCTGCGTTGACTCTTATTGCACAAACTCCTTTGACGCTGCTGCTACTGTTTATTATCTAGCCTATTGCCTCGCCACTTGACCTCTACTTAGATGTCCATTACCTTCTACTTCCGCACAGCGACTCAATCCTAGTACCCTGTGTGTACTGCCAAGTTATCGTTACTCAAAGTGCATTTATCCCTTGTTTCTCTCTGCATTGTTAGGAAGGGCCCGTAAGTCAGCATTGTACTGAGTGTGTACACCAAGCATGTGACTTACAATTTGATTTGATTGAGCCACACAGCTGTGGTGTTAGGCGGGTTGCTAGGCGAGGCACAGCAGGAAAGGGGTGTAAAAAAAGGTGCGAGGGGCTCAGCAGCAGGAAGAGGTCAGACAGAAGGAAACGAGAGGCAGAGGTGCAGACTGAAGACGCATCGTAAAGGACAGCATTTTTACACTTTTACAACACTGCCATATTTACCAACACAAAAGGTCGGGTGCAGAGTACTGCCCTCTCACCCAACAGCTGCCATTTACGGAGCCTGACTAACATCTACAGTGGCCCTTCTAAACCAAAATACCACTCCATTCAACACAACCAGTTTTTCCTCCCCTGAAAATATACAGGAAAGACTCATTCCAGCTACATTTAGTTTGTTGAAAGGCAGGGACAGGGTCCATGAGAGACTGTCTTGGAGGAGGTGGTGATGGGCTATAGCCAACCGCCTTCTGTACTTAAGAATCAGGTTTAACGATCAATATGAAGAGGGCGCTTCTTGGTGCTGTCGCTGCCACATTGCAAAAAAAGTCTGGGCCTGATATGAAAGCAGCTCGGCTCCCACAGTACAGCACAGCTAAGACACTCACTTTCACACATCAGTCACACACTCACAAAGCCCTCAGTCACATTTCGACCACACTGTTCAGTTCAGTCACATGCACACTAGGCTCCAACTCCCCTCTTTCTCGCTTTCTCTCACACATGCGTCCTCTGACAGTGGGGCATACAGACGACTAATAGCAGAAACAAGTCTCTTTGGTCCGTGTTAAAATAGGCCTGTGGCTGAGGAGAGGAGCTGGGTGTCAGGCAGCTGCCCACACGCCTGCAGCAGGATCTGGACTCCAGTTTTGGAGCCAAGTCCCAGGCTTGTATACAGGACCGGATGTCATTTTGGAAAAGCTTTATGAAAGAGCTAGGCTATATGACGACTACGTGAGGTAATGCAAGTAACGACTGGATGTGTATTATGAGTTCAAACACTCCAGCTTCTCGTGCGAAGAGGAGAGGTGCAGCCAGTGTGACGGGGTGTGTGTGTGTGTGTGTGTGTGTGTGTGTGTATATATAGGTGGGCGAGCATGTCGGGGCCTGATGACGGAGAGGAACCATCACTGGGCTACAGGGTAGCCCAATGTTCTCTCTCACGTGACTCAATGCTAACGGGGGTGTGAAAGGCAAACCGGGGAGGGCAGGACCCAGCCAACACCTGCTCCAGCAATCCCTGACACTCCAAGGATCTAGCTGCTCCCCACAGCATCGGCCAACATCCACACCAACCAGTCAGTGTAGTGTGAAGCTCCCTACTCTAAACTATGGTGCCTTAACACTGAGCGCACTGCTGTCAGGGCAGAATGACCCCACCACGCAACCCATAGCCCTCCACACACACACACACTGAGACTAGACCTTGGATCATAATGAGGTGTGATCCCAGATTGAGCGTTTGAACCACTGGCAGAGAGTGACTGTGCTCTGTTAGCCAACGTGTGTTAGAGTGAACCTGCACCGCACCTCCCTGTCCTTGAGGAAGCAGCAGCGTTTCGGTTACTGCGTCACTCTTGGGTCAACAAGACTCATGCCAGCAGCACTGCCTGACTTCATATCGGCCTTCCCCACAGATTGAAATAGTATCCTCTCTCACGCCATGCAACACGCACCAATACATCCCTAATCCACACTCAAAACACCCTTCCCGTAACAATAGCAACATCAGCTGACACACACACATTTCCTCTAATCAAAGTGAGCATGAGCTGTCAGGGTGATGTTGATTTCACCTGTATTGAGTAGTAAAAGACAAGCATTTAGAGAATAAACACATCTAAGTTCTAATCCTTATTTTTCAAAAACAAACATTTCTCATTACACACTTGCCAACAGCCTTAGACAATCAGTTTCCTTTCATTTATCCAACGCTCATTTATCCGTCTCCCAGAGCTGACAGTAAAACGCTCGGCAACTGAACTCTGCAGCGCTCCACCTCTCCTCTGGCCCATGACATCACTCCTCCAAAGCTGCTCTATATATAGCTGCTCACCTCCTGCTGTGTCTCACTACTCTGTCAATGCCCAGGCCTGGCTCCCTCCCTCCCTGGCTCCCTCCCTCCCTCCCTCCCTCCCTCCCTCCGATGGCTCATCTCTCAGCCAGCCTGGGGGGAGGATGGGCCGCTCGTAAAAGGATTGAGGGGAAAGGGAGAGAAGGAAAAGGCCATGGTTGAAAGAAGAGATAAGAAGGAAGGGGGGGGGGGGGTTATTGAGAAAGGAATCGGGGAGGGGGGCTGGGATGGCGTGAATAATACAGCTGTAAATCAGGCTGTCTATAAACTGTGTGGCCTGTTCCATCTCTGTGAAACCCGCTCACATGTTCCCTCATTAGGTTTCATCAGAGCGCCCCACTGTCCCTGTCTACCCAGCCACATGACTTCAAACAAAGCATGAAGAGCACAGCTCAGCTCTGGGCTCGGCTACGCTGCAATACTACACTCTGCAACAGCGGTCTGCCTGCACAGAGAGGAGCTGCTGGGGTAGGGGCAGGCAGGATCAGTGTACACCATGTGCCTTGCTGTGACTGCCATTTCAAACATCCTCCCTCCACAGAATTACATCCTGTGAAGATAACCTGTGTGTGTGTCACAATTTATTCAGGGTCACATTTTTGCCAGTAGAGTGAGAAAACCATTGAGCAGGAGGAAGTGCAGGAGATGAGCAGTGCTTCTTCTGTCTAGCGATACTCCACATTCAGAGCAGTCCCATTTAAAGATGTGTACCATTATTGTGACACATTGGGTAACGAACACCAGAGAGCATTTGACGCCAAGTGTGAGGTAGAACAGATTCCCAAAGCAGCTGCTAGAGAAGGAGGGGCGAAGCCGACAAACATTCTTCTGTCCACATCTCCCGGAAGCCGATCCCCATGGAGAGAGGCCGCTCCCCACGTGCCTGAGATGAAAGGCCCTTGTACAAGGCACCAGGAAACAGCAGCACTACCCCCTGTAGTACCCAGCACCCTATAGGCTTACAGCCACAGGGCTCCAGATAGCAGCCTGAGAGAACTAGCCAAGGGAAACAAGGCCTAGAGACAAACTAACAGGCCACGGTCAAGGAGAGAAGAGAAACCGGAAATTCTCCCCAAACAACATATATTCACTCACTCCGATCTGATGGCTTTTTTCAGCTGTGCTCCCACAGATTCAATTAACAAATTGGACATTGTAAAAGGTTAGAACTAGCTAGCCTACATTTATGTTTTCCTGCAAAGTACCCTCATTGCCAATGGATGATTTTACCATGTAAAAGAATATCAGTTTGAGTGGTGGATCAAAATCCCTCACCCATCTCACCACTTCATCCACTACGTGGCCTCAGCCTGCAGTGAAATCTCCCATTACTCAACGGGGAGGTTTCCCCTGGAGTGAATGGTTCGTCACTCCGTGGTCATGCCCAGCAGCTATGGTCAGAGCAGAGGCCTGGAAAAACCCAACTCTTCCAGTCATGTCTTTGGAAAGGTCGCCCTGACCAGACGACACTGGGCCTTTCATTCCCCGCTCCAGGTCCTCTGTTTACATCACCATGAAAACCATGGAGCTTGGACAAATGAGCCACTTCGAGCAGCCCCACATCTCTCCTTCAGCTCAGTGTCAGGGAAGGGCAACAGCACAAGGCTTCTCAGGGCCGAGGGAGGATGAAACATGTTCAGAGAACACATGCATCACCGTGACCCAACAAGACGTCAAGTGTTAACATGTAGGCGCTATTATCTAAACCAGGGTGCAGAGTGAAGGAGTCCCGGGAAGATATGCTGCAGCCTGCAAGCAACACACACACACACACAGTGTAGCCTAACCGCAAAGGCACGTCCATTCCGTCAAGCAGAATTCACCAATTTCTTTGATGTATTCAGAATTTAGAGTCGCAAATTCCAACACATAAACACTGATCTTATCTACCGTTACACTCCCAGGCAGCCTATTCTACCCATCCATTCTCATTCCATGAAGTCCCATTTACATTCCCCATGAGTCACTGGTGAGATGAGAACAACCAGCAAGAACAGCTGCCCTCTGTCACCTCTTCAAACACAGACACACCACATGTCCAAGCTCCCATCTCTCTCCTGTGTCGGGATTGGGGACTTGGGCCGCAGTAACAGGTGGGCTTGCATGCAATTCAGAGTTTAGTAGATTATCAGGCCGAGCCTCCGGAGAGAGTCGGAGAGAGGGAGGCCTGTTCTGCTGCTGCTGCTGTTGTTGTGAGTCTCTCTCTGCAGGGCAGGTGAACAGCAGATCCACCTCATCTCATTCCCTGTCACGTACAGCCCCAGCGCTCACTCCATTACCCCCTCGCAACACCGAGCGCCGTCCACCAGGCAGTTGCCATGGCAACGCCCGCTGGGGGAACGTGGAAGCGAGGAGATGGAGGGAGAGAGATGGAGGGAGAGGGCCGTGTGTGTTGACTGCCAGCCTGCCTTGGGCCCATTACTGTAGACTGAGGTTCTGCAAAGGAAAGGAAAATCTGCATCTCCTCAGAGACTGGGAAGAGGGAGATAGAAATACCTTACGACCCACTGTCTTGCTAACGAGGTTATCTTCTAAATATAGAGAGGATGGAAAGGCAACATGATGAATTGTGTGTTGTGATCATTGGCTCTAGGAGCAGCCAGCCTTCCTTTCCTTCACTCTCTCAGGCCTGTGATGGGGGCTGCTTTCCACTGTGCTTCCCTAATGAGGAGAGCACAGGAGATGAGATGCACACCCAACTGGGGGGGACAGGTCAGCCTATCAAATGATATTGAACACCTCGAATGCAGGAAATAAACCAGAGCCAAACCGGTCTGAAAAGAGATCCATGTAGATAACAATACAGCCAGTTCCCCAGTCAGATCCGAAAGCCACAACTGAACTCAATGACCCAACAGGAGGGAACCAGATTAGATAAACATCCACATTAGACCAAGCCTAAACGCACACTCACACAATCCAAACAGTATCAGGCCACCACTACACCACCTGCACCTTCCCCAAACAAGAACCGTAGGCTAATTTCACCCATTAGAGCTGTCTGTCTCAGCAGAGCTGCTGTGTGGCTGGGCGTTGACTACAGTTACATAATCTAATAAGAGACCAATTAAATAATTGGCATAATGACTATTACTCAATAAGCCGCACTGCTTCTTGACACAATGCCCTCTTAACCCGGAAGCCAGACGCACCAATGTGTCGGAGGAAACACCGTACACCTGGCGACCAGGTCATCGAGCAACACGCTCGGCCCTCCACAGGAGTCCCTAGAGTGGGATGCGACAAGGGCATCCCTGCCGGCCAAACCCTCCCCTAACCTGGACCAATTGTGCCCCACCCCATGGGTCTCCCAGACTCGAACCAGGATCTCTAGTGGCACAGCTATCACTGCAATGCAGTACCTTAGACCACTGCGCCACTCGGGAGGCCCAAGGCCTAAATATTTTCAACAGTAGGAATGGCAGCATACGGCTGACGACCCAAACATCTCTGCAGGTAGCTCTCCAACAGAGCCAAGCACTTGTAATGCACTCTCCCTGAGCTCCCCAGGGGCCCACTGCACCAACAACCGGACCCCGGTGAGACTCCACCCTGGGCTGGGCTCCGAGCACTAAGCCCCGATCGAACGTGTCAGCCGCTCTTACGCTGATGATAGTATCGATCATCTCATTGCGTTTCTTTCACACCCACCCAACTGAGAGAGGCTGGGATCACACACACACACACACACACACACAGGATTCCCCAGATCATCATCCCCAGGAGAATAGACCAATTTGTTTTCATTATGAATCCACTTAAAAATGTTTGTTCGTTTTGAGACGGTCCAAAATCGTACTTTTCCTGATGATATTAAAACGGCCCACTAAAAACTCAACATATCACACTGATCATCATACGAACGACACCAATAAGAAACCCTGTGCAACCGGATCCTCCTTCCTCCATGCTCTGATGGTAAAGCTTGTAGCCGGGCGGGCGGATTACAGCACCATGTGCATTTAACGCTGTATCTGAATAAACGCTGTTCTCTCGGAGTGGAAAACAGTCATGATGCAACTAGTTTATGTCCTTTAATCAACTTCTGCTTTCTGCCTGATGAGCAACACCACAGTGAATATTGGGATATGAACAGTTAGGAGAGAGGATAGATTAGACTGGCTGTTGTTTATTTTCATTTATAATGGCTCAGAGAACCAAGGATGGATTAATACTAAGAAAAATGATCGCCAGGGAAACGGAGAAAGGGGAGGAGAGCGGTGGTCTACAAGGGGAGGAGAGCGGTGGTCTACAAGGGGAGGAGAGCGGTGGTCTACAAGTTGAGGAGAGCGGTGGTCTACAAGTTGAGGAGAGCGGTGGTCTACAAGGGGAGGAGAGCAGTGGTCTACAAGGGGAGGAGAGCAGTGGTCTAGAAGGGGAGGAGAGCAGTGGTCAAGAAGGGGAGGAGAGCAGTGGTCTAGAAGGGGAGGAGAGCGGTGGTCTAGAAGGGGAGGAGAGCAGTGGTCTAGAAGGGGAGGAGAGCAGTGGTCTAGAAGGGGTGGGGAGAGGGAAAAAGTGAGAGATAACAGGGAAAAAGTGAGAGATAACAGGGAGAGTGGAGTAGCCGCTATACGCTAGGAATTTACAGCTAGAGTTAAAACCACTCAGCTGAAATAGTACAGAACTTGACTAGACAGTATAACAGCAAAACCCTGCTCCATCAGCACTTACAGACCTGGGAGCTGCAACTCTCGGTCTAGAAAATTAACAGCCCTAATGGCCTTCTTAGTTATGACTGCCACATGGCACGATCTCCAGGCAAATCGGTTGGATTTCTGCATAAGATTCTACTTAAGTTACAAAAGAAATGCAGAGAGGAAAGGACACAGAATTATTCTTTACGTTGTCCTTTGAGCAGAGGCAACCAACATCCCAGGTGTTCCACTTGACCCCAGTGCTGCCACATAAGCCATTCCATTTGCTACCGTTGGTGTGTGTGGGTGGGTTGATGGATGGGTGAGTGAGTCACTCCTAACAACTGTCCATGGCTTGGATGAAAACGGAACACGAGGAGGAAAGGTTTAGGATTAGAGAATACATTAAGCCTGCATCGTAATTCTGCAGTGCCATTTCAGCATTCAATAACAAGCATGTGATCGCATATGTGCCCGTCGGCCTACACTACGAGGACCATAAAGTAAACAAAGAGATTGTAAACTAGAACATTTGCAACCTAGGAAACCTCTACACCTCCACAAGGCATGAGTGCTAGTAGGAAACATGCATTGTGTTTCCATGCACACCGTTCCCCCAGACAGTGATAAGCGCGAGCTGGGCCGTGCTGCAGACAGGACTAAGGCCTCACACGGTGCTACCACTCTGACATATGGCGCTCGACCTTCACGACAACAGCCCCGTTCACACCACTGCCTCGTTTAATAAAGGCAAGGGAGGAGGGGGGGTTATTATTAAAAATATGTCTGTCTAAAAACCATGGGAGCAGGATTCATTCATGGTGCAGCTCAAGTTCCTCATCTCAGAGCAGCTCAGATGAGTTTCCGCTGCCATAAACGAGGTTCACAGGTGTGAGGCCCAGGCCCCTCCGCTCCTCTCCTCCCTCTCTGTCCGTCTACAGAATGGAGAAATGCCCCACACCAGATCCTGTTTCCCCGAACAACCCCCTTCGTTTCCTCCCTCCTGCAGAATCCGGAGCCCAGACCACAGATCGGTGAGAGAGATGAGGAGCCCAGCAATAAATCTGGCTGATGCAATCTAATGGAACATTGTATTAGGGCGGGCTCAGTGCTCTGCTCGGTAAATAATGGAGTTCTTGCAGCCAGGAGAGATAATGCTCCCACCCCGGGGAGAGAGAGAAAGCCTCAGGAACACCATTATGAGATTCAATGGAAACTCAAAACAGGCTGGCGTTCCTGGATGGCTGGAGGCTTGCTCAGTCACGTCTGTACTGTTTGCTCACCACTGATACAGGTACTGATACAGGTACTCCGGCTTGGTCAGGACCAGGAATGAAGGATAAACTCATTTAACTAACAGAGAAAACCCTTGAAGAAATAGGGCGTACATGCGGACCAAACCGCCCACGTTGCAAAATAAAATGTACACATATGCTATTCAATCATTTCATCCAAACTGCTCGCGAGCCTCTGTGTAGTCAGGCGCTAAAATAGAAATACGCTATATTTAAGACGCTTGAAGCGCCACAAGTCCCGCCTCTCCCATCTCATTGATTTTAGGAGCATATACCCATATGGGTGAATGAAAGATGAACGAGGTCCACATTCCAGTCCAGTTGGTGGCGGTTCTGCACCTTAAAAAAGTGTTTGCCAACCACCACAAAAAAATCCACAAAAAAATACATGTGGATTAATTGTGGGAATAGAGAACACATGATTTTGTATGACTCAAAATGGGTCAAAATTCTAGAAAGACCGGGCAAAGAAGACCATACGCATTTCAGGTAAAAAATAAATAAATATGTGTTTATCTCCTAGGACAAATTAGCTAGCAACAGCAAGCTATCAAAATGTCCATGAATGTTCCATGTGTTTTTCAACCTGTCCCCAATTTAATATGTACTTACATACTTAATAACTTTGTCCCCATGGGGAAATTTTGTTGCAGTGTCATGTACACGTTTAAAGTGGCCTTGAAGTAGTTGTTCCCCTTACTCTGCAAGGGCCGCGCCTTTTGTGGAGCGATGGGTAACGCTGCTTCGAGGGTGGCAGTTGTCGATGTGTTCCTGGTTCGAGCCCAGGTAGGGGCGAGGAGAGGGACGGAAGCTATACTGCTACACTGGCAATACTAAAGTGCCTATAAGAACATCAAATAGTCAAAGGTATATGAAATACAAATCGTATAGAGAGAAATAGTCCTTTAATTCCTATAATAACTACAACCTAAAAATTCTTACCTGGGAATATTAAAGACTCATGTTAAAAGGAACCACCACCTTTCATATGTTCTCATGTTCTGAGCAAGGAACTGAAACGTTAGCTTTCTTACATGGCACATATTGCACTTTTACTTTCTTCTCCAACACTTTGTTTTTGCATTATTTAAACCAAATTGAACATGTTTTATTTGAGGCTAAATTGATTTTTATTGATGTATTAAATTAAGTTAAAATAAAAGTGTTCATTCAGTATTGTTGTAATTGTCATTATTACAAATAAATAAATGCATCTGATTTTTTTTTTTGGTCCTCCAATAAATCGGTATCGGCGTTGAAAGATCAGTCGGTCGACCTCTAATACATACCAACAAAAAAAGACAACTAATATTGTTGGTTCCCCGTTGGTTTTGCCATTTTAACCTGTACGTCATGAACGCGTCTGGCGCGGAAAGGCAAAATCAACATGCGCACGATGGCGGACGCACGCACAGAGTCAGTTTGGTGAGCATGTTAATATATAGAAGGTTTGCTGTGTCTGTCAGCGTAGTGTCCAGAGCATGGAGGCGCTACCAGGAGACAGGCCAGTACATCAGGAGATGTGGAGGAGGCCGTAGGAGGGCAACAACCCAGCAGCAGGACCGCTACCTCCGCCTTTGTGCAAGGAGGAGCAGGAGGAGCACTGCCAGAGTCCTGCAAAATGACCTCCAGCAGGCCACAAATGTGCATGTGTCTGCACAGACTCCATGAGGGTGGTATGAGGGCCCGACGTCCACAGGTGGTGGTTGTGCTTACAGCCCAACACCGTGCAGGACGTTTGGCATTTGCCAGAGAACACCAAGATTGGCAAATTCGCCACTGGCGCCCTGTGCTCTTCACAGATGTGCTCAGTGTGAACCTGCTTTCATGTGACAGACGTGACAGTCTGGAGACGCCGTGGAGAACGTTCTGCTGCCTGCAACATCCTCCAGCATGACCGGTTTGGCGGTGGGTCAGTCATGGTGTGGGGTGGCATTTCTTTGGGGGGCTGCACAGCCCTCCATGTGCTCGCCAGAGGTAGCCTGACTGCCATTAGGTACCGAGATGAGATCCTCAGACCCCTTGTGAGACCATATGCTGGTGCGGTTGGCCCTGGGTTCCTCCTAATGCAAGACAATACTAGACCTCATGTGGCTGGAGTGTGTCAGCAGTTCCTGCAAGAGGAAGGCATTGATGCTATGGACTGGCCCGCCCGTTCCCCAGACCTGAATCCAATTGAGCACATCTGGGACATCATGTCTCGCAACGCAGACTGTCCAGGAGTTGGCGGATGCTTTAGTCCAGGTCTGGGAGGAGATCCCTCAGGAGACCATCCGCCACCTCATCAGGAGCATGCCCAGGCATTGTAGGGAGGTCATACAGGCACATGGAGGCCACACACACTACTGAGCCTCATTTTGACTTGTTTTAAGGACATTACATCAAAGTTGGATCAGCCTGTAGTGTGGTTTTCCACTTTAATTTTGAGTGTGACTCCAAATCCAGACCTCCATGGGTTGATAAATTTGATTTCCATTGATAATTTGTGTGTGATTTTGTTGTCAGCACATTCAACTATGTAAAGAAAAAAGTATTTAATAAGAATATTTCATTCATTTAGATCTAGGATGTGTTATTTTAGTGTTCCCTTTATTTTTCTTCGCAATATATATATATATATATATATATATATATATATATATATATATATATATATATATATATATATATATATATATATATATATATATATATATATATATATACACAACCATTTTTTTAAATCTAAATATATTTTAGATTTGAGTTTCTTCAAAGTAGCCACCCTTTGCCTTGATGACAGCTTTGCACACTCCTGGCATTCTCTCAACCAGGTTCACCTAAAATGCTTTTCCAACAGTATTATTATATATATAGTCCCGAAGGCGAAGGTTCACCTTCCAACACGACAACCACCCTAAGCACACAGCCAAGACAATGCAGGAGTGGCTTCGGGACAAGTCTCTGAACCTCCTTCAGTTGCCCAGCTAGAGCCCAGACTTGAAACCGATCAAACATCTCTGGAGATACCTGAAAATAGCTGTGCAGCGACGCTCCCCATCCAACCTGACAGAAGAATGGGAGAAACTCCCCAAATACAGTTGTGCCAAGCTTGTAGTGTCATACCCAAGAAGACTCTAGGCTGTAATCGCTGCCAAAAGCACTACAAAAAAGTACAAAAGTAAAGAGTCTGAATACTTATGTAAATGTGATCGTTTTTGCTTTGTCATTATGACGTAGTGCGTGTAGATTGAGGAGGGAAAAACAATTGAATCCATTTTAGAATAAGGCTGTAAGGTAACAAAATGTGGAAAAAGTCAAAGGGGTCTGAATACTTTCTGAACGCACTGCATCTACACTTAACATATAAACAACCTCCAAACTACAGCAGCACTCAGGCTTGTGTGGGTGATTATCACAACCTGCCAGGATTGGCAGTCCCATAGGGCGGTGCACAATTGGGGTAGGCCATCATTGTAAATAACAATGTTCTTAAATGACTTGCCTTGTTAAATAAAAGGTTAAATGAAAAAAAAAAAAAAGATTTTGATGTAGAGCAATTACACAGGAAGCACAGATAAACCACATTTTTCTTCCCGAGAAGGAGAGAAAGAGAGAAGGAGAGAAAAAGAGAAGGAGAGAGAGATGGAATTAAAATATGATAATTGCCGTACTATTTCAGTCCAGATTATATCAGCTATTCCGGTGTTGTGGGTCTCTCCTGGGACTACCATGACAAACAAGGCGAATGTGGAGTACTCTGAACCCAGAGGGACATGCCATTTTGACAGGAACACATTCCTGGCTGAGGGAAATAGTAAGAGCTGGTCAAAGAGCTGCTTGAGAAGCAGAGGGGAAGTTGTTGTTGTTGCAGCAGCAGCTGGGGAAACATGGTAGTTCCCCCAACAACGCAACATTCAAAATGACCTTGCACAACTGTTACAAATAGCCTACCGAATAATAAAGCACATGATGCGCTGGATGGAATGAGGGGGAGTTTTCTAATTTAGACAAAAAATAAATAACTCCTCGTGGGCCATGTCTACGGCAAAGGAGGGCAAATGAGGTAAACAGAAACTAGGTATTTGGCAATGCCACTCTGTATCCTTGAAGAATGCGAGACTTAATAAGGAAAGTTAACTTCAATTAATGTTGTAGTTTTGCTTAACTAGAATACTGCTGTATCAGTATAAGAAGAACTACAGCACAACACTCTGAACCCCAGAATCCATCAGGAGAAGCAGGGCTGCCACTGGAGAGAGTCCAGTCCATTTCTTCAGAAACCTCTGGCATAAAAACACACACACATGCAATCCCTGCTCTCCCCTTCACTGCTTCTTTCAGAGTGGAAGTCAAAATTCCGAGCTTCACTAAATCCAAGTCAAACACAAGAGGCGGTGACAAGGGTAGCAAACCATGTCCAAGACAGACACGGTAGGTTCCTGGCAGGCACCATTGCAAGGAAGCAGACAACTTAATCTGAAAAGTAAACCACACCAAAACAGAAACCCTTCAATCTGGAGCTAATGTGAGGCCTTCTGTCCTCTGGGTTCTGGACCGGAGGCTGGGCGAGAGCCATTTACTTGGGCCCTATAGCAATGGGCTCCATGGCCCAAGTGTTCCACCTCATCAGTCACACCATGCATCATCAACAGCTCCAGCCATCACCGTTCCAATCCAGGCCTCAAATGAACAGAGACCGAGAGCTGCTTTCTGTTCCCCAAACAATAACAGAATGTGTGGGGGACATAAAGCCTCCCTGGCGATCATTGGGAGGTCATTAAGTCTTAGTCAGAGGTCACCAGAAAAAACACTTTTGTCCAGAGAGCCTTGAGAAGTGAAATGAGAACAAAAGCAGGACAATGAGAGAGAGGAGAGAGTCCCCCTACAGCCCTGCATCAGGTTGGCTCAGGTTGAATAATGCACAGCCTCCCTTCCCCACCAAACAAAAAGGAGAAGCCAAGCCAAGCCTAAACAGCCCAGAGGACGCCGTGGACGGCCAAAAGGGTGAGGTTGGGGCCTCGGGGGGGCCTATAGCGTGGCCCTTTGTTAAGAAGCAGCAAGAGATGGTATCACCGACTATAGCTTACTCTAAGATTAAACCATGGATTGAAATGACTGTTTGGCTGATATTCTCTTCACTGATGAGTAAAGCTAGTATTCATTACAGAACCAGAAAGAGCTGCTGCCAGATAACAGCATTGGTCATATGGCAGTGCAACAGATGGAGACTATCTGGAAAGGGAACACAATCTAAAGACACAACCCTGAATTCCCTGTCTGTAGGCAGTGGACACCTACAGACCAAGCAACACACTAGGGCTTCTCCAAAAGAGAGATTAATCTGCATGTGATGAAACCCGCTTCCCACCTTGTAATCTCCTCAGGTTCCCACTTGCAGGGTGCAGGTCGTCACAGAGCCTGCCACCTCTCATCAATTACCCTGGAGTTTGTATTGATCCTCCCAGAGGGGCTTCTATTTAACGCACTGGGGCCAGGAGGGAGAGAGAAACAATCAAAACAGTTGGCTGAGCAAAAATGGATTAACAAGTAACAAGGGGCCTGGCCCTAGATCTGCATTTGGAGATAGCAGGTGAGCATGCTTAGGCCTAGTATATGTAGACCAGAGATTCTCAGTAGCAGGGTAGTCAGATTCAAACTAAGCCCATGTTTACCGCCCACTGAGACAGACTTTTCGCTCACAGACAGCGGTCATCTGACCAAGTTGGCAGGCAGCCAGTGGTTATCACAGGGGTGTGATGTGTCTTCATTTCCATAAACCTGGAGCGGCAGTACACCAGGCCCTTTCTCCGCAGGAGAGAGGAGAGGGAGCTGGAGTGTGAGAGAGCAGATAGGGGGACCGAGAGAGAGAGGATGAGGGAGCACACTGTTGCCCCCCAGGGAGACGGCCATATGTCATCCTGACCACTTCTCATCAGACACTGATGGTCCGCCATAGTGGATATGACATGGCTTGGATGAACACGGAGGTGGCTAGAGCGAGCCATGAGAGAGTTCCTTCCTTCCTGCCTGGACAGACAGGCCCGTGAGAGGCGTGGGAAGGGTTAAGTCCGAGAAGGCCCATCTGCTGCCTCGTCTGTTCCCCTGCTTGGCTCCGTCAGAGAGCATGGAACACAGAGATGCTCAGTGACTCGATCTCTCCCCCCCCCCCCCGCTCTTTATCACCATCTCTGTGAACAGCTGAACAACAACTCAGTCCAAAACATCAATCTACTGCTCTGTTTCTCAGGATCTATCTATATCCCCATTATACTGGCCCTAAGGGCATACTACACAGCAGGAGCAATGAGTTAGCCAGATAAACTTGACTAACTATTCTGAAATAACTTCTATTTTTTGGAAAGATCAGCTTGAAATGGGCATGGTCTAATTGACTCAACAACCAAAAAACGCATATCTAAGTTTAGCTTTCTTAATGAACTGGTTAACTCATTGATCCTGCTTTGTTGTATGCCCCTCTGTCGTAAGAAGGTCCATTCCAACCCAGAGTGCTAAAGGCTTATGACAGGGCAACACATTTTGTTTACATCAAAGGAGGTAGATGGAAAGTGCAGAGCTTTACATTATTTTTATTTCAATAGTTTTTGTATTAACAAACAGACCCCCAACTTTACAGAATGTAACGAGGCACTTTAAGCAATACCCCTCCCCCTTAGCTAAAATGGAAACTTAGTGAGATGGGGGACATCTTCACATAAAACAGCAATTACAATTCCAAGCAGGAATTCTCCCCAGCATACAAGCCTGGGCCGATTCAGAGCTGATTCCAGTCGGCCAGCTGGAGTGAATCAAAGCCAGGAGAAGAGATGGGGGGCACACACACACACACACACACAGGGCCAACATGATGTGTCTGCTGTCTGTCGCTGTGAGCCCACTGGTAGAGGAACACCTGGATCCGGAGAGACAGAGCAAAGAGAAGCCCGGGCCTGCTAACCCTCTATGTTTCTCTGCATGCACAGGCCAGGACACACAACAGGCAACAACAACAAAAATGCCCTGCACCCCTCGCAACAGAAAAGGAAACACCCGCTTTTAGATTTCATTCAGATAGTCGTTTAAAACAGGCAGGCACAAAAAAAATCAAAAAAATGCTTCATTGGTTGTGTACAGATATGAGACCGAGCGTCATATTTAGAGGACCAACCACATCATGGAGACAGAGGCTGCACCAACACTACACTGACAACTGAGGTGGTAGCTGGTGGTAATGCAGCTGGCCTCGAGGAGGAATTCACAGGAGGAGGAAGTCTATGAAATCAAATCTTATTTATCACATGTTCTAAACGGGTGTAGACCAACCAGCTGTCAGAGCAGCTCACAGATCACTGCACCTGTACATAGCCCATCTATCTACCTACCTCATCCCCATACTGTATTTATTTATATATTTTCCTCCTTTGCACCCCAGTATCTCTACTTGCACATTTATCTCTACTTGCCGATCTACCATTCCAGTGTTTAATTGCTATATTGTAATTACTTCGCCACCATGGCCTATTTATTTCC
Organism: Oncorhynchus mykiss; assembly: GCF_013265735.2. Classification (NCBI taxonomy): domain Eukaryota; kingdom Metazoa; phylum Chordata; class Actinopteri; order Salmoniformes; family Salmonidae; genus Oncorhynchus; species Oncorhynchus mykiss. Next base: position 62,797,133 of record NC_048570.1, on the reverse strand, counting down.
TTAACTTACCTCATTTGCACTCACTGCATATAGACTTTTTGTTTTCTTTTGTTCTACTGTATTATTGACTGTATGTTTTGTTCATTCCAAGTGTAACTCTGTTGTTGTATGTGTCGAATTTCTATGCTTTATCTTGGCCAGGTCGCAGTTGCAAATGAGAACTTGTTCTCAACTAGTGGTAGGCTAGGTTAAATAAAGGTGAAATAAATAAAATTAATAATAATAATAATAAACTGTGAAATGCTTACTTACGGGTCCTTTTCCAATAACGCAAAGTTTAAAAATATCAAATAAAAAGTGACACGAGGAATAAACACAGTGAATGATGAGTTAAAAATAACAGCTATATACAGGGAGTACTGAGTCAATGGGCAGGGGTATGAGGTAACTACCGGTATGTACATATAGGTACAGGATAGATAATAAACAGAGCAGTAGCAGCAGCGTATGTGGTGAATGCTAAAGTGTGTGTGTATGTTGGGGTGTGTGTGTGTTGGGTGTGTGTGTGTGTTGGGTGTGTGTGTGTGTTGGGTGTGTGTGTGTGTTGGGTGTGTGTGTGTGTGTTTTCAGAGAATCAGTGCAAGAGTGTTAGAACAGGTATTAACCAAACGGAGGTACAGGGAGCCTAGTCAAATACTTAAATACTTAACATCCAATCACATTAACCGTTCGTGGGAGACCTTCACTCTTGCGCAGACATTTAGAAACGAAACATGACAATTTGAAAAATAAGCCACAGGAGTTTTTTGAGCGAGAATAAAGACGACTTTCGAGTAGTAAGACATGTATAAAAGAAACAGATACCATTAATAACAAGGGGCTAGACGAGTCTTATATGGTGAGCTCCCGAGTGGCTAGGACAGGCAAGACCCATACTAGAGTGGCTAGGACAGGCAAGACCCATACTAGAGTGGCTAGGACAGGCAAGACCCATACTAGAGTGGCTAGGACCGGCAAGACCCATACTAGAGTGGCTAGGACAGGCAAGACCCATACTAGAGTGGCTAGGACAGGCAAGACCCATACTATTGTGAAGGTCTTTATTCTCCCAGCTGCCGCAGATATGGCTGGTACAATGATGGGGGAAAAGGCCCCCAAAAAACTATACAGACACTGCCTTCATCAAACAACACTGTTTCACGACACATCAGTAACATATCAGGAGATGTAAGTATTGGACAGCTTTGTGACATCAAATGGACTTTGGTGGTAAAGATGTGTTGGTATCTGTACTGATTGCGCAAAAGCCATGACAGGGAGACATGGTAGAGTTTTATTATTTTTTTATTTATTTCACCTTTATTTAACCAGGTAGGCTAGTTGAGAACAAGTTCTCATTTGCAACTGCGACCTGGCAGTTGTGGTGGTAACGCGCGTGCAAGCAGTTGCTCCCGACGCCACTTGCTGCCAAGGGAATGCCTGACAGCTTGAAAGACGTTTTGGACACTACAGTGAAAATGGAAGTAATGCCCCTGAACTCTCGTGCATATTCTGCATTATGCAATGATATGGGCAGCGACCATGTAACGCTTTTACAACAGACAAAAGTGCGCTGGTTATCAAGGGGCAAAGTATTGACATTTTTTGGAATTAAGAGACTGACCACTTGCATGATGACGAGTTTCTCACACGACTGGGCCTATCTGAGTGATGTTTTTTCTCGCCTGATTACAGGGACTCTATGTAGCTAGGCTAACTGATTTGAGGGTGTCAGAAGTCACTGCCAGATTTCTGGGTTGGGCTGCGCTCAGGGTGTCCGGCCTTGGCAAATTGCCCTGTTAAGACACTGATGCAGTTCGCAACCACGTACCTATGTGAGAGTGGATTCTCGGCCCTCACTAGCATGAAAACTAAATACAGGCACAGACTCTCTCCAATACAACCCAACATTTCAGAGTTATGTGCATACTTTCAAGCACACCCGTCTCATTCATCTGTGGTGAGTTATTCACAATTTTCGATGAACAAGTAAGGTTTTATATGTAAGATGGCTAAATAAAGAGCAACATTATTGATGATTATTATGATTATAATAATGATTATTATGATTATTATGATTATTATGATTATTATTATTATTATTATGTGCCCTGGTCCTATAAGAGCTCTTTGTCAATTCTCACGAGCCGGGTTGTGACAAACTCACACTCCTTATGTTTAATAAATGTAATACATGAGCGTTTGTGTAGCAAGCTTATTACAATGGCGGCAATAACATTTGAGAGTGCGCCGACCCTGGTACTAGAGGGGGTTGAATGTTTGAAGGGGTACAGGACTGTAAAAAGTTTGGGAACCACAGTGTTAAAATAAAACTAAAAAAGGGTCAATGCAGGTAGTCCGGGTAACCCTTTGATTAGCGATTCAGTAGCCTTGTTCAGCAGTCCTATGGCTTGGGGGTAGAAGCTGTTCGGGGTCCTGTCGGTTTCAGACTTGGTGCACTGGTACTGCTTGCAGTGCGGTAGCAGAGAGAACACTATGGCTTGGGTGGCTGGAGTGCAGAATATGTCATGAACCCGTAAGACGGCTGCTATTCACTTCAGCAACATTATGATTTAACAGGATGCTGACGAGAGACCGGTCCAGCTGCTGAACTATAGGTCCTTGTTGTTCAGTCATACACTGCTAGTACCCATTGTGTTTACGTAAGGCTTTACCACTCTGTGACAACAAGCATGCGGCTCAATAACCAACATGAGATAACAGTGATTTGGCACAACACCAAACAAACCTCAACCACAAAAGAAGCCATAGGATTTCACTAAGAGAGCATATCGGTTAAATCAAATTGTATTGGTCACATACACGTGACTAGCAGATGTTATTGGGGGTGTAGCGAAATGCTTGTGCTTCCAGCTCCGACAGTGCAGTAATATATCTAACAAACAGTTAGCCTAGCTACTGAACAGTTCCATTCATTCAGACAACATTAAAACGTGCCGTTCCCTCTCTATATCAACGAGATGACACAAACCCACTGATTGGCCAGGGCTCCAATCAGTTGATTGAAAAAAAGGGGGAAAGTAATTTCACAGTTCCAACCAAGCCAAGGGGCCAAATGACAGGTGTACTAGACTAGAGGGAGCTCATTTGATGGTGATGTAATAGTCTTCTGCTGTAGCCAACACACAGAGAACAATGGAGGGCACCTGTAGGAAAATAATCACATGAGACAGAGAGCTCCGAGCCTCTCAGAGCAGAGCCCAGGATGGGTTAATACGACAATCAACGACCTTTATGCAACCAGCAGCAGGACAGGGCCAATGACCAGCCAATGACTCTATTTCTTGTTTTGAATTATCACAGCAAGCAAAGGTCACCCCCTCTGTCAAGGGGGGAGAGAGGCATGCAGACATACAGTGGGCTGGTGAACAAGGTCATTACCATCCCAGGAGTGGTATTGGCTTACTACCAAGCCAGGGCTACTTGAAACCAAGGTCACCGTGCTCTGGCTGCTGGAGTGACAGCGGACTGAACCGAAAAGCTGGAAGCAGGATTGGGTTGCCACTGCCTGCCAGTGGGCTGGGCTGCCGTGCTGCAGTTCTGTCCGCCCAGGCCCGAGCACTTTGCTCCAGGCTCCCCTGAGAGGTGGGCTGGGTGGGGAGCACAGGGAATTCAGATTACTGGAAGAAGAAAATACATTCACTGCAGAGTTTCCTGAAATCAGATCCCACCTGACATAAATCAGAAACGGAGCCATTATGGCTGCCATTATGGTGAGAAACCAGAGACGAGGGATCAAGCTACTCCACTCATTCACACGTGAATAAGTGGCTCCCTAAAATAGGCCCGTCTACTACCAGAGCACTCAGATAGAGCAGGAGATTAGGCTGTGTGTGTGTTTAATACTAACTCAATACATTCCATTCACCGTCACAAGGGTATAGCTTACCATGACACTGTCAGGCTCTCGCCAGCACAGCCCAGGCCCAATGTTAGGGGGTCTTCCCCGTGTTGTTCAGCAGGCCCAGGCCCCACCACTGTGTCTGTCTGTGCCTCAGCTTCTCCTCTCCCACTCAACACTACATTAGCCTGCTAATCTCCAGCCCCGTGCAAACAGCTCAGTCATCATGATCCAGAGAGAAGAGAGAGGAGAGGGGGAGAGACCTGGCAGCAGTCAGGGGAAAAACCACAGCGTCACTCCGGGATGGGGGAAGGACAGGGAAGATGATAATGGTTGTTGTGGCTCCTCTTTCTACCATCTTTCCCGCTCGCTGACTTCACCGATTTCCACAGACACAATCATCTCAGAAATTGTACACAATAGCTGCAAGTGAAATAGTAAGAAAAGTAATGCTATCGAAAGCAAATCCTTGAGGCAATGTTTAGAAATATTTATTGATCATGTTCTATAGATCTTAAAATATGGTTCTCTATTTTCTCCATTATTCATTTTAATACAGAGTACTCAAATCCCACAGACATTGACAGTAAAGTCAGAAATAGATGAAAACCCTAGTGTTGTGGAATGAGAAGTAGACTTGCAGCCCAGAAGTTGGACTGACCAGTCTGGTGACATTGACAAATTGTATTTTTTTAATTAAACCTTAATTTAACTAGGCAAGTCAGTTAAGAACAAATTCTTATTTACAACGACAGCCTACTGGGGAACAGTGGGTAAAACTGCCTTTTAACCTTGTCAGCTCGGGGATTCGATCCCAGTTACTGGCCCAACGCTCTAACCACTAGGCTACCTGCCGCCCCGCCCCAGAAAGACAAAGGTAAGGCAGAAATAACCAATTCATCTGTACTAAGTCCCATCACTCATATCAAACTGTCCTTTCCCGTAAATACAACACTAACAAAATGCAGAAGAGCACTGTGGTGTAGGCCTTTTCACAGTCAGGCTGCTGAGCTGACACTAAACTCCACCAGTCAGAAAAAGGAAAGATCCATTCCTTCCATATTTCCAACACGTTACATTACAAATAATCCAATTACAGCTTGCAGATTGAGCTGAAAGGGTCAGATAATGTACAGTGTCTCCATGTTCCTTAAATCACCCAGCCAGAGTTCTAAACACCCGAGCAAACAGGCAGAAACACAGGCTGCCAGGAGACGCTGTGGGAGGGCCCCTATAACTCACATTAGAACAAACACAATCATTTGTTCCACTGGGTTTTGTGGTTCATGCCCCCTCCTCCCCCATCAGATTTGATGGGGGGAGTGTTTGATCCTCTGAGGAGACGAGGGGTGGAGGAGGTACAGTAGAGGGGCCCAGAGAGGGAGACACTGGGTGCCTGGAGGGTACATAGCACTGTTCAGAGGGTATTGTACTGGAGGGAGAGAGGCAGCGAACAGGCTAGGTAGGACCAGTCACTCTAGTCTTGTCCAATGCACTGGCATATCTTTTGGTTCAAGGCACACAGCAGCCCGTAAAGAGGTTACAGTTATTCCCAGCGCTAAGCCAAAGCCCAGCTCTAAAAATTAGACTGAAGATCTAAACACAGACTTTGTGGAAGGACGACTCACTGATGGGAACTTGGCTTTGGAGAAGGGGAGGTAGAACATTTAAAGACATTCTGTCCCATCTTCAAAAACAGTCAGCCAACTCCTCAGCATCCAGACACACACTATAAATCTGATCATTTCAGAGTAGCACTGGCTATCTATCATCACAGCCAGTCAGCCAGTCTCCTCTCCTATGCAGTCAGTACGTTGCTGTGGTGGGCGAGCTTGGTTCTGACCGAGTGTGTGGGAGTGGAGGGACAGACATTGGCCTGCCTGGCTGTCAGCAGCTTAGAGCCATACCCTTGAGCAGAGCATGAGAATCAACCCTGACCTTCTAGCAGCACATTCTTTTCAAGCAGGCAGCATAACATCTCTTAATTAAAAAACAGATACGTCCTGTTCTCTCCACCACAAACTGCATTCAAAGCACTGTTCTCTTTTAACACATTCAAGACTTAAATATTTTCCCTTCCCATCTCCCCACCACTTCCCTTTCAAACCACTTCATACCTCAGAGGGGAGAGCCCTGTAGTCGACACTTACAAACTATGTTCTATGTAGCCGGGGCGCTGTTTATCCTTTTCATTCTCACACCTACATGCTAATTTCCAAGGCCCAGTGTGGTGCTAGGACCAACCTGCCATCAAAAAAAAACATTTCAGTGGCAGAGTCGGACATGACCCCCTGTACCCTCCTATTACTACGGCTACCTCCAACTCCTCCAGCAGCCATGGAGCTTCGCCATCTGCAAAGAGAAAACACACAATACAACGTTTCTGCCATCAAGCCATGCCCAAAGGTCGGTGTCTCAGCCCGTTTATCAAAAGGGTTATATTTGACTCGAGCTGGTGACCGCACACTTCCGAAATCCGCATTTATAGTTGTGTCCTGTGAGTGGACAGACAGAAAGACAGCTGGATGCTACCTACCGCCTAGCTACGGTGGGTATCGCCGATATGTGATGACTCCAAATCGGCATTACGGTCTGGCTAATGGAAAACGCAGCCATGTATCTTTCAAATAACCTGCATTTGGCGATACTATGTTCTCGAGACGGGAAAAATAGTATCGTATAAAACACCTGTGTCCAGTTGCATGTGGTTCAACAAAAAACAGAGAACATTCTGAAAGTTATTAAATCCATGTTCTGCGCTGCCCAAATAGCTGCTTCGCCATCTTAGCTACCGTACACCTAGCATTTCCCAGCATCTTGGCAGGAACTAGGATTGTCTATGTGCCTCGGCCAAGTGTAGAAGTAGATGGCAGCACGTCACAGATCGACCAAAACAAAGATCTACACACGCAAGAGGCATTTCTCACTCAATACAAAACATGGATGTAATATCTTTCAGAATTATCTCTGGTTTTTGTAACCACCTGCACATTTATAAAGATGCACCTTTTCTGGTTTTGAGAACAAAGAAAAAGTTGGCAAGTGCAGGTAAGTTGAAAAGTTGGAGTCGTCACATATTGGCGATACGCACCACAGCTACCAACATCCTTCCCTCTGCAGTGGGATGAGAGAGAGCTAGTTGCCACTTCCTTTCAAGGTGGGTTTGAACTTGTGCTGATTAATGGAACAATGACATCACACTCTTGGATATCATCTTAAAGAACAGTTCCTCCTCGGTGCTTAGCTCTAATGACTTGGAACAGAATGGCAAGAAAAACCTTGGGCAAAGGCACCATTTTATCCCCTACCAATCCTGCTCTTCACATTATGCAGCAAGCCTACTAAATGAACAAACCGTCAAACTTCTGCTCAAATAAGCTATAGAATCACGAGGCATGGGCTTATACCAGAGAACAATATAACCACAACAATATAGGTCTGCAACCTAAGTGGTTTAATGGGGCACAATAGTCTAGTCAGTGGGGATAACCCCAAACAAGTATATTACATACGAGATAAAAACAATACATGACACGCCAACACCACAAAGGTTCAATCCTTTGAACGGTCCACAACCTCCTATATCATCTCATCATTCAACATGCGTACAAGGAAACCTAATCACACCAAAGTTCCCGCTCCTTCTGCCTCGAGTTCACATTCCTCAGCTAAAGATATGAGTGAAATGCCAATTTGCAGGGTAATGATGCAGAGTTGCTCTCCTCCCTGGCCACAGAGCCATGCCTGTTTGGAGCACACAGACTCTTTCAATAGAGCATTAGCATGTGGCCTGCCAGGATGAGAGGTAGGCGGGTGGGAGCGGGGTCTGGGGGAACAAAGCCCCTATAGTCGTCTCAAGCCAGGCTATGAGAGTTATGTAATATGACTGGCAGGGCCCACTTTCCTGTTCAGAGTGCTGCAGACTAATCCCATTGAAGAACAGGGCTACTTTAGAAAGGGGAGGAGGGAGAGCGAGAAAAAAATCAACACGCTGGTAAAGAGTAGAGGCAAAACAGTGCAGGGAGAACATTCACAGGAGAGACACCCTTTCATCTGCACTACCATCCAACACAGCACAACTCCCAACCTGCAGATAACGCTGACAATAATATCAGCACTGCCGAGGGCTGGGAGCAGGCTAAACACAGAGAGACAGAGAGTGAGCGAGAGAGAGACAGGGAGTGGCAAAGAGAGAGAGGAGAGAGAGGGGGGACAGCGCATGAAACAGAGGGAGAGAGAGGTACACAGTAATCCTACGTCTGTTTCTGCTAACCATTGGCAAAGTGGAGGATGTAGAGCAGTTAAAAATAAAATCTGATTCTGATTTACTCTACTGGTGCCTGGAAACCATGTGACTGGCATCACATGAGGAGAGGTGGGGGTGGGGAGGAGAGAAACGGTACTGACAGCATAATGAGCTTTTTGATCAGTTTCCTTGGTTTCCACTGACAGTAAGCAGATACGGTGTGATTTCAGAGGTAAACATCACCAGCTCCCGTTGCACAGAGTCTGGCTAAAGAGAAGGCTACAGGAGGACAAAACGAGAGTAGGAAGAGAACGAAAGGGGAGATCGATTGTACAGCCCCCATGCTGAAAGTCTGTGTGCCGGGGCTGTGTGCCGTGGGGAAAAGGCGGCAGTCTCTTCAGAGGCGTGGGGCTGCCACCACTTACTGATCAAGCAGCACGGTCACATGAGCCGCATGCAGGAGAGGGACTCTTCATTAGTGACACTGAGCTCTACGGGAGCGGTGACCTACTTTCCAAACCAAGTCGCTCACCACACAAACAGCCACACACACACAAAAGCCCACACCAGCTAAAACACAGAACCCCTTTAACAAAGGGACAGGAAGGCAGGGCCTGGGCATGCACTAAGTCCTGCTCTTAATACACACATTCCAGTCGAGAGTGCAGGGCTTTAATGCGGCCAGTTGGTACTAGCACTGCTCCTGTCTGTCTATGTCTCAGTTCCACAGCAAACCCTCTCTATAGTTCCATATGAGTGTAGTTTATTTAGCATCTGTGATGGTTTGACAAAAAGTGGCCAGTCAAAACAACAAGACTGCTGGAGTACAGGAATACGGGCCTTAGAAAACAAACCCCTTTCTGTAAACATTTATAAAAATACAAAAAAAAAAGTAAAAAGATACTGCGTGTTCAAACCTTCAGTACATCGTAACAAACACAGGGCCTAGAAACAGAGATGGCTCCAGAGACAACGTGGAGAGAATGTAGCAATACATACCGATTCCATGGCTGTCCGCGGATGGGTGACGTTAAAATCCTGCTTTAAAAAAGGGCTGCAGTTGAGAAGTCCAACGAATCCTACAAAACAAAACAAAACCGGGGGATTAGTTACTGAGATGCTGGCTGGTGTTTCACATTCCTAATGAGATCTGGCGTAGGGAGTTATCTTCTCCCATTCAGGTTGTGCTATTCCCCCAACATTGTATGGCTTCCAGAAGAGGCTGGTCTTAGTGCAACCTTTCAAAGGGCAAAGCCTCACTATGCCAGCCTCTCATACCCCTGTAGACAGCCCCTCACAACCAACCCCACAGCCACAGCCCCCCAGCCAGCCCCACAACCCCCCCAGCCACAGCCAGCCCCTCAACCCCCGAGCCACAGCGAGCCCCTCAACCCTAGCTTTGTCTCAACTCTGAGGGCAGGGGTTTATCAGGATTTGAACGATAGAGGGGCTTTTCAAAGGCCTTCAGTTGTGCCACCTCGGTTACATTCCTGTGTCGCTGTCACCTAGCCCCTCGTTCACATTTGTTCCATGGCAGTTGTTCAAATACCAGTGAGTGTGTCCACTAGCACAAATGATAAGTTGACTCAAGAGGACCACACACACCCGCAGTTAGGCTCAGTGGTATTGTGGAAAAGTATATGTATAAAGAAAAACATGATTTCAGTCTTAGAGGGAGTTAACCAAGAGTTTGTTTCTTTTCAGAAATGAATTAAATATAAAAACGGGCTTTCGCTTGCATCTTGTCCTCTTCCCTTCTGAAGAGAACAGGTGCAAAGCTTACCAAATCTGTCAGACTGCCATTAAGCAGTACAAGGCCATGAAAGCAAAATGTCATCCCATTAGTAGAGAGGTTAAAGGTTACATCGGTTAGCCAGCGAAAATATATTTGACATGTCACATCCAGTCTATAGCTTAATTTGCATCATTTTGTGGAATTATATTGCAGCGTGTGTTTTCGTTAGTTGTCAAGAACCTTATTTATCACACGCGCAAACCTTACAGAGCCTAGTTTGAGGAGCAGAATAGCCTATTGCCTGTCAGACAACGCAAGATGAGCTCCTCAAAAAGCTGGTACTGGAGTGCTTTTATAAGCAGCCATTGCACAACAAATATGCAATGTAAAAAAATAATAATAAAGTTAACAAATTCTAAAATGTTTTGATGGCCACGATTAAAAGCAGCTAGTATTTCTCAATCCTGCTTTAAAAAAAAAGGGCTGCAGTAGAGAAGTCCAGAGAATCCTACAAAACAAAATCGCCATGAGTGCATAGGCTATAAGTCAATGGTAGGCAGGCTGTCAAGCGTGTCACCCACCGATATGCAATGTGAGCTGGAGGCTGCATAATTGTTTGAAACGTGAACATTTTACTGCAAATGAGAAATGCCTTACCTTGCTTCAAAGTAGCCTAGCCAAAATCCAGCCATAGAAAAGTGGAAGCAATTATTTTATAAAGACTTCCTGATGCCATTAACCAGCATTTCTCTGTTGTTCTATTGGTTTTCATATCAACTTTCGCTGTTCAGAACCCAAAGGCACACTCCTAGTCATATTAGCAACTCATCGTAGTTGATGTTATTAGATTCCCCCTCTGTTTCTGAGATTTTCATTTGTCACATTCTTATGTCACATTTTTCAGCTCCGCTGGCATCAGGTGCTCTGTTTAGAACAGTGTTTTCAGCTCCGCTGTGCCACGAGAATTTCTATCCCAGTGTTCTAACTGAACAATTTTATCTGAAGGTTGTAAATCTCCAGATCAAAGAAATAGACCGTCTCAGCCTGCAATAGATCAAAACTTGATTCTGTCTTTCTCCCCAATTTCGCGGTATCCAATTGTTTAGTAGCTACTATCTTGTCTCATCGCTACAACTCCCGTACGGGCTCGGAAGAGACGACGGTTGAAAGTCCTGCGTCCTCCGATACACAACCAAACCAAGCCGCACTGCTTCTTAACACAGCGCACATCCAACCCGGAAGCCAGCCGCACCAATGTGTCGGAGGAAACACCATGCACCTGGCAACCTTGGTTAACCTCCACAGGAGTCACTGGTGCGCGATGAGACAAGGATATCCCTACCGGCCAAACCCTTCCTAACCCGGATGATGCCAATTTGGTTACGACAGAGCCTGGGCGCAAACCCAGTCTCTGGTGGCACAGCTGGTGGCAGTACAGCGCCCTTAACCACTGTGCCACCCGGGAGGCACTAGACTAGCCATTTCTAACAGTTTTTCTCCTCCCTGGGGTGGGGAGGCCTCATTCCAGTTATTAGTTTCACCGTTATCATCACAAGTCAACAGTTCAAATAGTAACACAATAGCCTAGTCTTAAAAAGTCTAGTCACACACATTGTTGGATTATGACTAACACATTTCATACAATATGGTTTCAGGGTGAAATACTTTAGTCATTATCTTAAACATCCAAATTCTTCTATCAATCCACCCTTTGACTAAATATTACATCTTGATACAACATTTGTTTATTAAAAAAAAATCACATAACACCCATAAATGTATGTACAACGTCTATTTCACCTCACCTGGGTATAGTTCTATTTCTACTTCCAGTTATAACTCTTCCTTTTGAGATTTTCACTATAACCTTCACACGTTAGAACTAAGAAAAGTTTTAAATTGTGGGTCATCAGGGTCGAATTGGTCATCATCGTCCACCATTCCAGGAGGCATGTAGCGTTCATCCCACTGGTCTGAGTCGGGTATGGGCTCATACCTCACCATCTGCTGGGTCACAGCAGATTCCAACGCCTTGCTTCCCAACTCTCGGACACATGGAATAAGACAACCACATAATACGGGCATACCCATACAAGCAATAGCAGCCCCCAAGATGGTAGCTACTATGGTTTTCCATTTGCCAAACATTTCAACAAACCACCCTGTGATGTATTAACCCCCAAAGTTCTTAAACCATTCTTCACTTAGATCAGTCAACCCAGCCAATGCCTTCGTGACGCTTCCGTCTGGTGTGGTGTTATTTGGAATGAAAGTACAGCAATGAACCATTATCATTCTACATACCCCGCCCTTTTCGGCCAATAATATATCGAGTACCCGGTCTATTTTGCCAGGTCATGAGGGGGGTGGGAAAGAATTTACTGCATCTTCGGTTTCATTCATGAATTAATCCAATCCACAATTTTATTTATTGTCAATCACCAAAAGAACGTAGTGGTAAAGCCTTCAACTATTTGATTCATAGCTTTGTATTAATCTGGAACTCCCCTGGGGTTGCCAATAGCATCCATCTAGACAGAGCTACTCCCATCCTGGTCAAAACTCCTCCTGTGCCTACTTTGGCCTCCTATAACTGGCCTCTGATTACTAATTCTAACTGGTTGGACCAATAACACCAGGGCACAAGTACCTATCCACCCTTTTGGTAGTATCTGTCAGATACGTCCTTTGCTGGTACAATCCCACCATTCAGCCGTTATAGGGGCTGTGAGGTTCAGAATTTTCCCCTTTGCTTCCAAATCTAAGTCAGTCACATTAACTACCGTCTTACAGCCATTAAAATCACCTACATTCTGCCCTTCTCTGATTCCTATTTTGTAGGTCACTCGTCCTTGACGGTCGGTATGTGGGTAGTTTCTCTTTTACTTCTTAACAATGGTGGGGGTGTAGTATAATAAGGTGGTGGATCTGGATGCATCAGGAAAATTACCAAGACTGTGATGCAGCCCCCATATTCCCAAAAATCACCAACCTTCTCCTGTCCTTAGTCTATCTGCTAGGAACCACCCCATACCCACAACTCTATGAGCGCACACAGTGATGATAGGTCAGGATAGGGAATCTTCGTTAGGGAGGTAACCCCCGGACCCTATTGGTACTCGGTTCTGTTCCCTAACTCTGTGTGTTCAGCAGTGTTTGTATGTGTTCCTACCTTTTTGTTGTCGGTAACGTGGACCCAAGCGACTCTCTCAGCTATTCTAACGGCAAAAGCGGTTACCAACAAAACCTGGTATGGCCCTTCCCAACGGGACTGCTTCCAGTCTTTTCTCCTTAGGGACTGGATCCACACCCAGTCTCCTGGTTGTATTGAGTGAATCACCTTCTGTAATTCACCTGTGGGACACAATCTTTGACATACGAGTGTGGTTAACAAACAATCTTCTCATGTGTTCTGCTAGAGTGTGTTCTACTTCTATGTGGGCCTGCTCGGGTCCTCCCAATCCAGGCATTCTGTATGGTCGACCAAACACTTTCTCGAAGGGGACAGCCCATTTTTAACTGAAGTTTCCCTAATAGTCATTAATACTATTGGTAAACATTGTACCCAATTTCTACCTGTACTCATGTGTGTTTTCCTTAATTGTGTCACTCCAGCGTTCAATTAATCCTGCCGATTGTGGGTAATATGAACCGTATCTTTTCCTATTTAAAATGTTCAATTTCTGGCCTCTCTTTTACCTGCTTAACCAAAAATGTAATCCGTTGTCTAAAGAAATAGATTCTAGTAAACCAATTCTAGGGATAATATCTTGACCCAATGCTTTAGCTATCGTAATCATGTCCGCCAAGTAAGTTGGGAACGCTTCTACCCATTTAATATATTTATCTATTATTGTTAAACACCACTTCTTTTCCTCACTTAGGGATAGTTCAAAATAGTCAATTTCCAATTGTTGGAATGGATATTCTACCTGGGGGGTATTCCCCCAGTGGCGCTTTTACTCTACCTTGATGTGTTATCCCATAGGCCTCAAAGTGTTTCCTAACCTGCTATACCCACCCACCTGTTGAAACATGGCTCTGCCCATGTGTCAATATTGCCGCATATCTAAACCGTGACGTAGGTAAATTATCCTTATGCCAAACATTCTGTAGGACCGCCCCTTTTCTTTTCCACATGTCCAATTCCTTTTGGGGCGCCCTGTCTTGGCTATCCTGTAACAATTATCTTTCAATTGTTCAGTCTTCTTTAAGATTTATCTGTGCTGCTGTGTATGGTTTCTGTTCCTGTTGTAATGCTAAATCTGTTGGCCAATTCGAATACTCGCAGTCTAGATCACTCTCACTATCCTCCTCTTACCAATCTAGTCATGCTTCCTCTTCTTCAGAGTCTTCCGGTCCCCTCCTATTCTTGTTCTGTCTGTCTCGGTACGGTCTTTGTCTCTCATTCTTTGGAGGAGCTCTCCACTCTCAGGCCAGATGTCCTGTTTTGTCACAATTAAAACACTTTCTATCGTCTGATCCTGTTAATTTTTTCCCCTTCTCTGTTGGGTCCCTTCCCCTTAAAGCCTCCTTTATGCTGGTCTACTATTTCCCCAATAGTTACTATTAGATACTCTGCTCCTTTCTGTTCTTTCTTATTCTTCTCCTCTTTCCCATGGTGTTCATGGTGAATTGCATACCTCTTCACCTCCGCCAATGTGGCAGTTCCCAATCCTATCAGAATCTTTTTTTATTGCCTGACAAGTTTCAAGTCTCAGACCACTAAAAAAAAATGCTATCTTCAACTGTTAATAATATTGCCCATCTCTTCCCGGTCCAGGATCTACCAATCCACGATTTGCATTAAATAGCTCCCTCAATCTTACCAAATACTGACTGACTGTGTCCCTGCTTACAGTCATAGATTTGAGAAAACTATATAGTCGTAATCCCTAAGATTATTACATAGAGGATTCAGTTTGTCTCGATACCCTCCTGGACCCTTCTATCCCTGTCTTAGGGTATACTATTTAAATAAAAATCTTCTAATAATTAAAACGAATGCAAAACATAGCATATGTTTCATCTGTACAAATGAAATCTCTCCTTCGGGAGTCCACTTTATTTTATCTAACAATAACATTGGTTAATCATAAATCAGTCCCATCAATAAAGTTATATGTTGCATAGTGTGGGATCTATTATGTACAGTAATTTGCCATCCCTAAGAACTGCAACATATTTATTTTCATAGTTCATTTTAACGCTTATAAAATCACTATCACTACTATCTATTTCCTGCCCTGTTGGCTTAAAATATGTCCTAAATACTTGACATAAGTCTACCATAATTAAAACGTATTCTTGCTAACTTTATAACCTTACTCAACAAAAAAATATAATACTATAATATCAATTTTACAGCCTTTTGTTAAATTTCTCAGAAATATAATCTACATACAACAGCTAACTAACTACCTAAGGGAGAATAAAAGTTGGGTTGGTAACTAAACATTACTTAAGCAAAAATAGTGAGACTTTCAAAATAACCGTAAAACAATTTATAAACCCACATTCACCCCAAAATTATAAATCCAAACCATCTGGGTGAAATTAAATTTAAGACAAACTCATTTACCAAATCAGAGAGAAATATCTACAATCTATTTTTAACAAATTTAGGAGAGTACTAGAACCAGGGACGCAAAGAAATTATGGAGCCTTTCGGACTAAAAACAGACAAGTTTCAAAACGCATCTTCTCCTCCAATAATCACATCATTATCCATTATTGAATTAAACATAGGTTTAATCCCTGCTATTACTTCTGGTTTCAATAAATACTGCCTTCAATAAGGTCAACAAAATAATTTAGGAGTAACAGTTACAGGTAAAACTCCCACATCTGCCACTCCTTTTAACCGTAACATCTCCGGTATCCCTGTGTCTAGCCTGAAACAGTCGGTCAGTCCTTCCATATCCCTCCTGAACCCTTCTACTCCAGTTTTTGGATGGACTATTCCTTCCACTGCTAGACTTTCTGGGCTCAGGGGAATGGGAGAGCCTAACCTTTTTCTGTCTCAGTCTCAGTCTCTCGCTATCTTTATTACTTTCTTCTTTCTTTACACTTGCCTTCTTTTCCGGGCTTCAGACAGCCACACCCTGGCTGTATCAAACCCTCAACCTGCTGTTTCCCTTGATTATTGGCACACGTCTTATGTATCTGCTTTATCATAGTTTATCTACATCTAGGCACCCTTCAAAACCATACTTCTTCCTCTACTTCTATGGGTAATTAAATCTTCCTTGCAGTTTACTATGACATTGAATGCTTGCAGGAATTTAATCTGGTCCATTACTAGTCAACCTTTTTGCAAGTCCAATTCTTCCCCAAACCTGCTGTTTCCCTTATATTATCTCCAGTTTACATGCACTTCTATTTAATCATAGATGTGAGTTTGTCTACGTCTAGACGTCCTTCATACACATAGTTCTTTCTCCACTTAGGACCATAATAGATGTTCCTCTTATCCTTGGATTCCACATACCTCTCATGCCCGGTTAATTCAGGGACCTCCTTTGAGGATTTACTTCCCATGTTAGTAAACCCTCTCCTTTGTTCCCTTGGAACTAGGAATAATTAGTATTATGACTTTTGATAGATTATTAGGTCTCACACGTAATGACAATGATCTTAAAAATTGATTTTATAATTTCTTGTGGCTTTTGACCTGTTAATATATCTCACACGTACGCAACTATTCTTCAGCAGATATTCTTTTGACCGTCCCAGACGGTCTCAATATCAGATTATGTTATGTTATGTTTAGGGTTTATTTTGGTAATGGCCTCAACTACCTTGAGTCATTGCGGACCCAATTCCTCCTGTTTTATTCTATATTCAACCTCGCCCCGTTTTACATTTACAGTGGGGCAAGAAAGTATTGTCAGCCACCAATTGTGCAAGTTCTCCCACCTAAAAAGATGAGGGGCCTGTAATTTTCATCATAGGTACACTTCAACTATGACAGACAAAATTAGAAGAAAAAAATCCAGAAAATCACATTGTAGGATTTTTTATTAATGTATTTGCAAATTATGGTGGAAAATAAGTATTTGGTCAATAACAAAAGTTTCTCAATAGTTTGTTATATACCCTTTGTTGGCAATGACAGAGGTCAAACGTTTTCTGTAAGTCTTCACAAGGTTTTCACACTGTTGCTGGTATTTTGGCCCATTCCTCCATGCAGATCTCCTCTAGAGCAGTGATGTTTTGGGGCTGTTGCTGGGCAACACGGACTTTCAACTCCCTCCAAAGATGTTCTATGGGGTTGAGATCTGGAGACTGGCTAGGCCACTCCAGGACCTTGAAATGCTTCTTACGAAGCCACTCCTTCGTTGCCCGGGCGGTGTGTTTGGGATCATTGTCATGCTGAAAGACCCAGCCACGTTTCATCTTCAATGCCCTTGCAGATGGAAGGACGTTTTCACTCAATCTCACGATACATGGCCCCATTCTTTCTTTCCTTTACACGGATCAGTCGCCCTGGTCCCTTTGCAGAAAAACAGCCCCAAAGCATGATGTTTCCATCCCCATGCTTCATAGTAGGTATGGTGTTCTTTGGATGCAACTCAGCATTCTGTGTCCTCCAAAAACGAGTTGAGTTTTTACCAAAAAATTATATTTTGGTTTCATCTGACCATATGACATTCTCCCAATCTTCTTCTGGGTCATCCAAATGCTCTCTAGCAAACTTCATACGCGCCTGGACATGTACTGGCTTAAGCAGGGGGACACGTCTGGCACTGCAGGATTTGAGTCCCTGGCTGCGTAGTGTGTTACTGATGGTAGGCTTTGTTACTTTGGTCCCAGCTCTCTGCAGGTCATTCACTAGGTCCCCCCGTGTGGTTCTGGGATTTTTGCTTGTGATCATTTTGACCCCACGGGGTAAGATCTTGCGTGGAGCCCCAGATCGAGGGAGATTATCAGTGGTCTTGTATGTCTTCCATTTCCTAATAATTGCTCCCACAGTTGATTTCTTCAAACCAAGCTGCTTACCTATTGCAGATTCAGTCTTCCCAGGCTGGTGCAGGTCTACAATTTTGTTTCTGGTGTCCTTTGACAGCTCTTTGGTCTTGGCCATAGTGGAGTTTGGAGTGTGATTGTTTGAGGTTGTGGACAGGTGTCGTTTATACTGATAACAAGTTCAAACAGGTGCCATTAATACAGGTAACGAGTGGAGGACAGAGGAGCCTCTTAAAGAAGAAGTTACAGGTCTGTGAGAGCCAGAAAACGTGCTTGTTTGTAGGTGACTAAAGACTACTGACCTTATTCATGCAGCAGAGAACTCAATGTAGGTTGGATCTCATCACCGTTCCTGTCGTGTACAAGTTCGCCTGAAATGGACCCTCAATTTCAGAGGTCAGGCATTTGTCTTACGGATTCCTGATCCGCCCGTGCACGGTTTCCGTGTCCCCTGGGACGACAGAAACAGGTATTGAGATCCGGCTCGAAGGACCAAGTTGTCACGAGAATTTCTATCCCAATGTTCTAACTGAATTATTTTGTCTCTCTGTCTAATTCCTGAAGGTTGTAAATCTCCAGTTCAAAGAAATTGACAGTCTCAGCCTGCAATAGATCAATACTTTATTCAGAGAGCGCTCGGTCTTCAAAATGAGAACAATATTTTTATAACACACATACAAATTAACTCACATCAGTAGAAACTCAACCTCTTTAGGTGGGCTGTATTTTTCCACAATTCACAGTTGTCAGTTGTCCTTGAATGTCTCAACTATACCCTCCTCATTTTGCGAAATAGTAACACAATGGCCTAGTGAATCTATAGGGGCGCTATTTCATTATTGGATAAAAAACGTTCCCGTTTTAAGCGCAATATTTTGTCACGAAAAGATGCTCGACTATGCATATTCTTGACAGTTTTGGAAAGAAAACACTCTGAAGTTTCAGAATCTGCAAAGATATTGTCTGTGAGTGCCCCAGAACTCATTCTACAGGCGAAACCAAGATGAAACGTCAAACAGGAAATGAGCAGAATTTCTGAAGCTCTGTTTTCTAATGTCTCCTTATATGGCTGTGAATGCGGCAGGAATAAGCTTAGACCTTCTGCCGTTTCCCCAACATTGTGACGTATTTGTAGACATATCATTGGAAGATTGACCATAAGAGACTACATTTTCCAAGTGTCCGCCTGGTGTCCTGCGTCGAAATTGGTGCGCAACGCCAGGTGCAAGTATTTTTCCATTTGATAGAGAGGAGAAACCAGGCTTCCACGAACGATATATCATCCAAGAGATATGTGAAAAACACCTTGAGGATTGATTCTAAACAGCGTTTGCCATGTTTTCAGTCAATATTATGGAGTTAATTTGGAAAAAAGTTCGCGTTTTGAGGACTGAATTTTCATTTTTTTTTTGGTAGCCAAATGTGATGTACAAAACGGAGCTATTTCTAATACACAAATAATCTTTTTGGAAAAACTGAGCATTTGCTATCTAACAGAGTCTCCTCATTGAAAACATCCGAAGTTCTTCAAAGGTAAATAATTTTATTTGAAGGCTTTTCTTGTTTTTGTTGAAATGTTGCCTGCTGGATGCTAACGCTAATGCTAACGCTAAATGCTACGCTAGCTAGCTACTGTTACACAAATGATTGTTTGCCTATGGTTGAGAAGCATATTTTGAAAATCTGAGATGACAGTGTTGTTTACAAAAGGCTAAGCTTGAGAGATGGCATATTTATTTCATTTCATTTGCGATTTTCATGAATAGTTAATGTTGCGTTATGGTAATGAGCTTGAGTCTGTATTCACGATCCCGGATCCGGGATGGGGAGATCAGAGGTTAAAAAGCCTAGTCGCACACATTATTGGATTATGACTGTAGCATATTTCATACAATTACATGGTTTCAGGGTGGAATACTTTAGTCATCGTCTTAAAACATACAAATTCTATCACGCTGGCATTAGGTGCTCTGTTTACAACAGTGTTTCCCACGAATGGCATTTTGGCAAATGTTTAAAAATGATGTTTTATTGGCGGTTTCATTACAACAGTTGCATGTTCAATAATAGGCTATATAGCCTTTTGAATGTAAGATAGAAGCATATTGTTGCATGCGTTCATTAAACTCTTAATGAAAAATGGCAGTTCCTTGTATGCATGCATAGCAATTTCTGTAGGTCACATCTTTTTACTATTTCAATAGTCATAGATTTTAAAAAATGTGTTACATCTGCAATACATGTTAATGGATGTCAATCTTAGCAGCTAGAAATGGGACAGCAAGAATCTCAAGTTAACATACCAACTGAAGTGACTGAAGTGGATGACACTAGAGCCCAGGCCAAGCCAAGGGCTGGAGGTGCCAGGGCAAAAAAGACAGGCAGGCCAGATTAAAGGGGCCAGGCCTCACTGGGCTGGGTGATGTGTCTGGTAAAATCAGAACCCTGTTGGTTCTCCCAGCAGGAATCCAGGGATTGGACTAATCCAGAATGGAGAGTAGAGCACTCCCTCATAATGGGGCTTGAATACAGGCTTGTAATCTTACTAAGAAAATCCCCCGGCCACAGTGACAAAGTGCACTCCCTTTAAGCCGGGTCATGCTAAAACACGCAAGACATCACTCATGGATAACACAGATCAGTCTCTGGCAGACCAACCATGGGTAAGCTCTTGGTTGGGTAGACTATGGACATCTGAGGAGATCATGCCAGGGTTAAATTCAACTTGACACTGAGTGAAATGTCGTATGGAGCTTTAAATCCTGATTGGAGAAGAAAAAAAAACTGCGATAAACACCAAACTCACTGATGAGCGAGGCATGTTTCCTTTAAGTCACTGATAAGAGCCCTAGCAAACACACTGCACATTAAAACTCCATTATCTGTCTACGGAGGATCTCTCTCCCTCTAGGGCTGACCAGAGGTTTTACTCCACTCGTAGGGTGGACGCTATGTTGACCTTAAAAGGGAAACATAGAGCCTGAGAAGCCAAGCTCCTGCGCTTTGCCGCAGCTCTCGGGGAGCTGGTTATTTTCCTCCTGAAAGAGGATGCTTCCACAATTATTCATACACTGGGAGGGATTACCAAAGACAGGAGTCCAGTTTCACCACAGGGCATGGGCCAGGCTCTGCAGACTTCATGCCAACATAGTTGAGACTGTTTAAGCTACCAGTCATTGCAAGGCGCCCAAGCCTACACTTCTCAACCATCTCAAGCAGGATGACTCAGCCAAAAACACATGGCTCCTACCTTGTGGTAATGTGGTGGCCACCTCATGCCCGGCACAAGACTCAACGAGAAGAGACAGCTATGTCTGTAGGCAGGGGGCAGGGAAGACCAGGTATTTTAAGAACGCCAAAACAAGTTCATCCTGTGTCAGTATTTGAGGCTTCCTGAAAGTGTGTTTGCCCTGGCTGTAGCGAGGCAGAAGTACACAAATGCTCTTGTGCAAATATCCATAGTCCCGTCTGGCAGAGGCAGCTGGGCAGGATGTGACATATGTTTGGCGAGGCGGCTCAAGTGGAGACGGCAGAGACATCCGACTGGTTTAAAAAAATACACACACCCATGAGGTAATTTACTACTTGCTGACGTTGAGCTGGACTAGAAGTCACCCGTTCACACACACAGAGGCAGTGCAGGGAGCTGCCAGTCCAATGTGTCCAGGAATTGTACATTTATGACTGGGGAAGTAGTAAAGTCTAACAGGACCAAACTGGACCTTTAATCTCTACCACATGGGTGGACAGACTGCTGGGAGCACCGACACGCCACCATAGATTTGGCCATTCACAGTCAAACCCAGAAATCCTAGTTACTTAGACTTAACTGAAGGGTTGCAGGGCATGTGGGGAGCCTGAGCTATTTCAGGCCCATTTTAAGAGCCTCTTTGCAGGGGCAGTGAGGCTTGAGTGAGGCCTGTCTGCAGAGAGAAGAAGGGCGATGCTGTAGTTATATTAATTTTCTTTCCCTTTTGGTTCTGTGCTACAGCTTGGTGCCCCTCCAGGGTCTCCCACCAAAGAGTGTGTGTGTTTGGCATACAGTGGCCATCCAGGCGCAACATCTCCAGGTTACTACTCCAATTTATTTCTGTGTGCTAATATACATGTTTAGCAGGGTTCTCTGGTGAATGAGACCGGTTCCCCAAAACAAGCCGTGTTTACAAAACGTGTGTTGAGCCACACTGAGGCACTGAAGTGCTCATTTGTAATGGCTGCATCTATCCTGGCTAATTAGGTTTGACTCAGCACAACGGGAGATTGAGAAGGCAGGCAACAAGTAAAAACTGCCGATTGAGGCACAAAACCTGGCACAAAAATTTCACAAATATCCAGAGATACTAATCAGCATGGCTTTTAGGTGAGCCTACCAGAAAGACCAGGGTTAGAGAGCACTGTCAGCACACAACTAGCCTGTAGCTTCACATCCAAACACGCTGCAGGACATAGGCCTACAAGTACTAGCTAGTTCTCTCCCCTTCTGGCTAACATCCCTGTTCTGCTCCTCCAGGGGTAAGGTTTTATGATATGGCCAAGTTGATGAGAAGAAATACAAGTAAAGCAGGACATATAGGAGTTGACCTAAACATGCAGAAGGTCAGAGGTGAGAGTTCAAGCCTCCCCTCCCTTACCCCCATCCCGACAGTAAGCAGTCGCAGCTCAGGACAAAGGTGTTCTTTCGCATGTTTGGCTATTTGAAGTGAAAATACTAACACTGTGTTCTAAAACCAATCCCTACTAGATATGGGGTATTTCAACATCAACAGGGGAATGCCAAATACTGGACTTTGTTCATGAGGAGTGGTGTGCACATACGTGCATGATAAGGCAAGTCATACCTCTGACAAGTTTGAGAACCTGGCCAGTGTTGATTTCAACTACGGTCTCTGTACACTCATGAGTCCAGCTTTGAGGCCCAACGTTCAGGGTTTTGGAGTTGGGAGAGCAGTCATGGCCAATCCTAAGACCTAGCCTCAACAACAGACAATGGCTGCCAGGGCTGCTCTGTTAAAACCATACTACACTGTGTCCAGATAACTGCCTGGAAATAAGACAGAGGGAACACACACACACACACACAACAACGTTAAAACTCAGACCCTCGATCTCAAACACAAAACAATTACACATGCCATAGAGCCATAGCTATTTTTAAAAAGTGTATATTTCCGGTGATTAGTCTATGTTGCAATGGTGATACGGCTAAAAACACTGGCTGTGTCTGCAGGAGAGGAGGGGGGATACTGGACGCAAGAGTGTAGACACATGTTATTCTGAAGCTCAAAGCAAAGACTGGAAAATATGGAAGAGAGAGCCGAGCTACTGAGAGGAGAGGTCAGTCCCATTTGAGCTTTAGTAATATGGCTGGGGGAGGGTAAAGTGAGTGGGGCTCTAAAAACAACAGGCTGGACTGTGTTGTTTCAGTCCGGGCTGCCACTGTGTGTCTGCGGCCTGGCCCGTGGCTTGTGCGAACATGCAGGCTTATGTGGAGCACCAGTGCATTGTGGGATTACAGCGGAGGCAGGAGGTCTAATGGTCGCCCGAGGGCTTGCACAGCCATCCTTTATCGTGCCTCTTTTCTGCCCCCCCCCCCCCCTCCCCCTCTATTCTGCTCCCCAGGGCATCGGATTAGAGGAAGCGCCACCATTTTCACAATCTGGTCAGCTCCATTTATCTGGGAAATCTGAACGATGAGGCAGACCCACCCCCTTCCCTTCTTTCCCTGTGTACCTGGGTTACAGAGCACCTCTCCAGTTCTCTCTGGCTGCCCTATCGAGAACACATCTGACGGAGCTGACAGCAGCCTGGGACTGGGACACTAGCTCCGACCTTTGTCTGAACACTGAACAAGCATCACAGAGCAGACACGGACACAGGGGGACAGGGAGAGTCTGCACTGCTCACCTACAGAGCAGCATGCACACAGACAGCATTTCCCTTAGTTCCATTTTTTTGTGGGCGGGGCACCAAGCTGTTCAGGGTGGCGTTGTTATTCAACACTTGTTTGAAGAGTGCATTTCAAATCTGTCCCAAAATACAAGTATTACTAAATAGAATACAGGAATAGACCTACTGTTGTGAATTATTCTTGAAAACAATATGTTAACCAAGTTACCCAAATAGCTGGAGTGTTGTGTACCAGGGAAGAATATTACACATTTCCAGTAGGATCTAAAACAGCAGGAGCTCTGTAAACCCAAACTGAAAACAATGAGACTAAATGGCAATTCGGGTTTCCGTTATTTGGATCAGTTGTGTTAATACCGTGAATGATTCACTAGACCAAACACACAACAAGCTCTTACAGTTTCACTTCAGAATTGGACGTTCAGCCATGTTTCTCAAACGTCAAATTTCAAAGTGTAAGGTTAAGTTTTGGCATTAACGCCGAATGGTTAAGGGTTAAGGTTTGGGGTAGGCTTGACTACAATCTCAAAAACAACTTTCTATCTGGATTTGAACATGCAAACTCTGGATTCAGAGGCAAATGCTTACATGCATCCGCCATCCCAGTCCACAACGACCTAGCTAAACCCACTTGAAGGTAACAGCGCCGAAGGCTGCCCCCGTGGCCGAGTTACATGTAACCTCCTGACGTCCTCAGACATGGAGAGACGTCTTATACTGGTTTGTATTACGTGTGAGCTGGCTGCAAAAACGAGTAGGAGTTCAAAGCAATTCAAAACATGATAAATAAGTAGTACGGCATGGGTGTGTGAAAGGAATCATTTGTGTGTTGGCAGCCTGCTATCCTAGCAATCCTCATTTTTTAACATTGGTGCACACAGCGCCGTGTCTTGGCTTCCATTCGTTCACAAAAGCTTAGCCTCCATCTACCCCCTTTGACGAGACACAGGCACTTACTATCGAGACAGGGGTCGCGTAAGAGATCAGAAAGCAGCATTTTTGATAGGCAGACCAAAAAAAAAAAAAAAGTTGAACCCATTTCAACCTGCATTTTATATTGAAAGTCAGTGGGGTTTTTTGCTGATCAGGGGGGTGCAACTAAACTTTTCCACAGAAAATACATCAGTGCAGCACATTCAGAAAACAGCTTCATTTTCATCAGATGACAGAAGCGCACCGCTATTTGGCCAGGAGACACACAAGTAAATGAGCATAAAATGAAAAAGCAAGGTCTTTTTTGCAAAAACTATGCATGGTCATCATATTTTTTTAAAGAAATCATCATAGAAGAAAATGCAGCCAGCTATATTTCTTAATGTTTTGCTTTAAGTTAATCTAGCATTTTACCAGAGAAAAGTAGACGACTTCACCGAGAAAAGTACAGGAGAAAATTAGCTACACACATCTGTGTGCAGTCTCGTGATCGAATACTCATTAGTGAATTCTCAGAGTCCCGTTATAGAATACTCATTAGTAAATTCTCAAGAGTGGAGCACAAGATGCGTCTGATACCGAACAGATATTACAATAAGCATTTTAGATCTGCGTTTACAAAACGCAGCAAGACATTTCTGCGTGACAAATGACCCCTGTGAGAGCTGATATGTAAACAAGGGGTGCATGTTATTTTCCACCTTATCCAATATCTCACCCTGTCCGCCTCTCAAAGCCCCACTAACAATAACAGCTCTGAACAACCGCAGCTTAATATGACTGACGCGAGAGTCCAGTGGCAGCCTGCAATATTTCAAGCATCAAGTATCAGCTGCACGCTTATTTTAATATCTTACAGAGGAAAATTAGATTCAGCCATCCCATCTGTCCTCCATTGGAGAGGAACCTGACACTGCCACCTGAGGGGGGAGGGGTAGAGGGAAGGAGGGATGTGTGCGGCATGTGAGAGAGACCTGCACACTGCCCCTCTTCAAAAACATCTACATTATTGATCAGGCTGGCTCCTGCATGCCAAACCACCTCACTGCCAGCCCAGGCAGGCGAGGCTGCAGAGAAGCAGTCAGGCAGGCAGGGGGACTGAGAACAGAGCCAACACCACAGGCACAAACACTCCTTGCTGTTTTTCACTCATGTGCACATCCATGTTTTGTATTCTAAAGACTGCAGTGAACTGGGAAATGACTTAACATTTACTGATTATTCATGAACAATAACATATGCCCCATCGTTTCTTACATCATGGCCTTCAACAAGGTACTTAAAGCTACACACTGAAATAGGGCTAACTTTTAGTCCTGAACATGATATTGATGACAGAGTTTGACTACTGAAAAAAAATATATTATATACAATCATTTTTAAAAAGCTATTTGCATATGGAAAAGATAAGCTTGTGCCTTCAACTAGGCCCCCATAACAGGCATTCCTGCAAAATGAACATTGCACTTTGACCACAGTTCAGACATATGGATCTCATTGACTTCTAAACTGGAATCCAATTCAATACAATTTTGAACCTCCCCAAAACAAGCGATGTCATAAGAAATGCCAATGTCCATCTGAAGGGATGTGCATTATTACCCCAGGCCCACGTAGAGAAGGCCTCTAACATGGCCAGGGTAGGTTAAGGATAGTCCTACGGGACAACCACATCCCCTCTGCATTCTATCTTAAGACGAATGCTCGAACTGTAAGTCGCTCTGGATAAGAGCGTTTGCTAAATCACCAGAATGTAAAATGGGATGAGGAACAATTATGAAGGAAAGATGGGCAGAGTGATGCAACCAGATGGTGAGGAGAAGAAGTTAGAAAATAAAAAAGGACGAAATTAAGAGATTTTATCAAATGAAGGAAGAGAGCCAGGAAGGAGAGGGGAGGGTTGACTTGAGAATCAGCACCATTCCTGACACAGTGACCAGTACTTGTTTGTTCAGCACAGCCATACCGGGCTCACACACTCGATCAGCAAAACACCCAACATTCTGCTGTTGTCAAGGTAACCATTTCTCCATACTGCGAAACCCACATTCCCACTGGCCCGAATCCAAAACGTGTGCTTTTAACGTATGTGTGCTTTCTCCTGGAGAGTTTCTGCTTCCTTTTTAAAGAAATAAGAAAACCCTTCACAGAATTCAAGAGGAAACATGAGTATGATAAATGAGTGCGTTGTGGACGAGGAGGTCAAAAGGAAATCCAACCTCACCTATGGGGGGGCAGACATCCCTGGTCTCCTGTTGATACGGTCTTCTGAAATAACAGACAATAAAACTGCCATTTCAAAATGGCCCCTAATTAAACCATAAAGACTTTCTAAATGTCAGGCAGGCAGCAGACATGCACACACATCTTCACTACCATGGCTGAGTGCTTGTTTGTGACTGACTAGCTCACAGACACGATGGGAGGGGTTGATGCCCCGCCCCCGACTGTCTACCACATACACATGCCCTAGTGCAACAGCAGAGGTGGATTAAGGGTCAGCCTGAGAACACAGATTTAACAACCACCCCCCCACCCCCCCATTACGTTTTAGAAGACCCAAAAATGGAGACGTCAGAAAACGCACAAAAAAAAAATTCTAAACCAACCCCATAGTCTTCCCTAATCTAAAACGAATTTCTCAGTACCAAGACCAACCCCATCTCATTCTACAGCCCATCATCGCCATCACCACGGTGATGTGTACATTGATATTACATTTACACTCCTCTGCAGAAGCAAATCGGAGGCTGAATGCCAGGTTGTCAGAATGCCTGCGCAGATTTAGCCATGACATTTAAGAAATATTATTTTCCGATTTTACCGTATTATTCATTGGAGAACAGCAGTAGATAGGAAGATGGTTTTAATTTTTATTTCACCTTTATTTAAACAAGGTAGGCCAGCTGTAAATGAGAACTTGTTCTCAGTATTTACAATGCTAGTTTAGATTGCTAATATACTTGTTCTCATTTACAACTGTGACTTGGCTACGATAAAACAAAGCAGTCTGAGAAAAACAAAAGTTACACATGGGATAAACAAATGTACAGTCAATGGGTGTTGCTATGGTGACCAGTGAGCTGAGATAAGGCGGGGCTTTACCTAGCAAAGACTTATAGATGACCTGGAGCCAGTGGGTTTGGCAACAAATATGAAGCGAGGGCCAGCCAATGAGAGCATACAGTTTGCAGTGTTGGGTAGCATATGGGGCTTTGGTGACAAAATGGATGGCACTGTGATAGACTACATCCAATTTATTGAGTAGGGAATTGGAGGCTATTTTGTAAATGATATCGCTGAAGTCAAGGATCGGTAGGATAGTCAGTTTTACGAGGGTATGTTTGGCAGCATGGGTGAAAGAGGCTTTGTTGTGAAATAGGAAGCCAAATCTAAATTTGGATTATAGATGCTTAATGTGAGTCTGGAAGGAGAGTTTACAGTCTAGCCAGACACCTAGGTATTTGTAGTTGTCCATATATTCTAAGTTAAAACCGTCCAGAGTAGTGATGCTAGCCGGGCGGCCGGGTGAGGGTAGAGATCGGTTGAAACGCATGCATTTAGTTTAACTAGCATTTAAGAGCAGACGGAGGCCACGGAAGGAGTGCTGTATGGCATTGAAGCTCATTTGGAGGTTTGTTACACAGTGTCCAAAGAAGGATCAGAAGTATACAGAATGGTGTCGTCTGCATGGAGGTGGATCAGAGAATCACCAGCAGCAAGAACGACGTCATTGATATATACAGAGAAAAGAGTCTATTCGATGCTAATGCATTATGCCACAGGATGTTTTTGTGCTGGTCAAGGGCAGTCAGGTCTGGAGTGAACCAAGGGCTATCTGCTCTTATTTTTTTTTTAAATAAAAATGAATAGGGCATGCTTATTTAAGATGAGGGAGAGCACTTTTGAAGAATAACCAGGCATCCTCTACTGACAGGATGAGTTCAATATTCTTCCAGGATACCCGGGCCAGATCGATTAGAAAGGCCTGCTAGCAGAAGTGTTTTAGGGAGCGTTTGACAGTGATTAGGGGTGGTCGTTTGACCACGGACCCATTACGGATGCAGGCAATGAGGCAGTGATCGCCGAGATTCTGGTTGAAGACAGAAGAGGTGTATTTAGAGGGCAGGTTGGTCGGGATGATATCTATGAGGGTGCCCGTATTTACGGATTTGGCGTTGTACCTGATAGGTTCCTTGATCATTTGTGTGAGATTGAGGGCATCTGGCTTAGATTGTAGGATGGCCGGGGTGTTAAGCATGTCCCACATTTAGGCCACCTAACAGTACGAACCATAAATGGGGGGGAAATCAATACGCATATGGAGTCCAGGGCACAACTGGGGGTGAGGGGGGGGTCTGTAGCAAGCAGCAACAGTGAGAGACTTATTTCTGGAAAGGTGGATTTGTAGAAGTAGAAGCTCGAATTGTTTGGGCACAGACCTGGATAGCATGACATAACTCTGCAGGAGATTGCAACCCCTTTGGCAGTTCTATCTTGGAGGAGAATGTTGTAGTTGGAAATGTTTGAATTTTTGGTGGCCTTCCTAAGCCAGGATTCAGACATGGCTAGGTCATCCGGGTTGGCGGAGTGTGCTAAAGCAGTGAAATCAATAAAACAAACTTAGGGAAGAGGCGTCTTATGTTAACATGCATGAAACAAAGGCTTTTACGGTTACAGAAGTCAACAAATGATAGTGCCTGGGGAATAGGTGTGGTACCCGGGGTCCACAGGGCATGGGTTAACCTCTACATCACCAGAGGAACAGACGAGGAGTAGGATAAGGGTATGGCTAAAGGCTATAAGAACTGGTCGTCTAATGCTTTGGGAACAGAGAATAAAAGATTTCTGGGAGTGGTAGAATAAATTCAGGGCATAACGTACAGACAAGGGTTTGGTAGGATGGGAGTGCAGTGAAGGTAAACCTAGGCTTTGAGTGACAGAGGTTTCGCCTCTGGTGGGACCAGTTAAGCCAGGTGAGGTCTCTGCATGTGTGGGGGGTGGGACAAAAGAGATCTACGGCAAGGTGAGGGGGACTGAGGGCTCTACAGCGAAATAAAACAATAAGGACTAGCCGAGACAGCAGTAGACAAGCCATGATGACATTAGGGAGAGGCATAAAGCAGTCACATATGCTGATCGGGAGAGCTAAGACAACAACAAGTAAATGGCAATGAACGGCAGAGCGGGTCAGTTAGGTACATACAGGACCTGAGTTAGAGGCTGGGGCCGACAGAAACAAAATTAGGTACTGTGTTATTGAAACAGTCAAGGGGGCATCAGCTGTGTAGCCGAGTGATCATCGGGTCCAAAGAACAGCAATAGGTGAGTTAGGGAGCTGTTCAGTAGTCAGTACTACGCTAGGCGAGTGGGAGACACTGCGCGTAGAAAGATAGCGGGCCGGGCAAGAAGATGGTCGCCCATTGAGACGACATCGGGCGACCACGTTGGCGGACCAGTTGTGATGGATCGGCAGGTGAAGACCGCTAGCCGTGGCTAACAAAGACTAGTAGTTAGTTAGCTGGCTAGCTCCTGACAGAGGTTCCAGTTATAAGGAATAAAAACAGCAGATCTGTACCACATTGGGTGAGGCGGGTTGCAGGAAAGTATATTTAGTTCATAGATAGAAAGTGAGATTAAAATGTATACAAGATTATTTTTTTTTTAAGTGGCTACTTACACGGGATAAGAAACACACGACCGACTGTTACGCCATCTTGGAACGAAAAGTTGACTAATAATCCAAAGGGCACTTCTCCCATAGAAAAATATTCAATGTCTTGACAGGATGGATGGGTAGCTCTTTACATTAACAATTAAGGGGTTTAAATCCATTTGAACCCCAGGAAAGAGAGAGGTGTATCAGAATAATTAACACTACCATTACCACCAACATTTCTTCATTTGACATTGATATGCCCAGAGGAAACCAATAGGTAGAACACACCTGGTAAGAGAGGCTACATGTGTGTGAGAAAACATTTTAAAATGAGCATTATCCTCCACCCATCTCCAGCCCCCTCATGTTGGAGCTGTGATGGCTGCACTGAAATAATGAAGTAAACAACATCTGACTGAGTCACAGCAGAAATGGAGGCAGGGAAGGGAACAGCGCTGTGTTTCTGTGGAGCAGCTCACTGCATAAGCAGCCTCACGCACTTAACATTCTGAGACGAACAGGGCTGCAGGAGCCTTGGCTGGTGCACTGACACGGTCTTCGAATGCAGAGAGAAATGGCAGCGAGAGACCAAGAGAGAAACAGAAAGAGCGGTGATTAAAAATGGAATGGAAAACATGGTTGAGGAGATTTACTAGAGGACGAGCCCTGGGGGGGTAAAGGCATCAGCATGCTTCAATTCGGCTGGTACCTAGCCGAACTGTGCTTGCATTCTCCCTTAAAAGACCTTTGCTTGAAAAACAAGAAAAGGGCGGCTAGGATGTTTGATGCAGTATTTCTCAAGTTAAAACATTTGCATGAGGACGAGTTGTCTCTCGTTGAATGACTACACACACTTTGCTGAAGACTCCCTACAGAGTATAGCTTGCATCGAGAAAAATGTGACCGAACAGCCGGAAAAAAACCCCTATCGAAGTCCAAAACGAAGAAAAACATTGAAATGTAGTCGTAATATATGCAAACTCTTCTGAACAGTATCGGCTGGGAAGCATGCGGACGGACGCCTTAAGAGTGACATTATGATGAGAAAGAAAAGTGACGGAGGGAAACTGTGACAAGCTTCTCAGAAACCCATAAGATGACCTCAGTATCGTAGGTTATATTAGCAGCAACGACTCCCCTCACCCAAGTATATAAGAACTAAGGTGGCCAATTACCCTAGAGACAGCAAAGTAAAAAAAAAAAAAAAAATGTTTTTAAAGAAGATTATTCCTCAAAGTCAAAGATGTCATTTTCTCACTGATGTAAGATCTGCTGCTAGAGAGCCTACCTGACCGTTTCAAGGACCATTTTGTTAGTCATTTCCTGTTCCCATGGCAGCAAAGGCAGAGGGGTTTCAATGATGGCGAGTGAATCTGAAGATGGGAGGGAGGGAGGTGCAGGAAGCAGCCCATGGCACATCATCCCCCATACAGCCACCCTAAATCAATTCTGCATTAAGACGGCCCATAGCCATCCACCCACTCACTCACCAGCTCGCTCTCAGCCTGGCAGCCAGACACAACCGATTCATCTAATCTGCTGCTACACCAGCTGACTTACAGGACATGGACATAATACCTGTGGTGCAGAAACCAATGACTGTTATGGTTGTTTAAGCACAGTCAACACTCTTCTCCCTCATCAAGGCAGTATGGGTCATGTGGTAATGTGCTCTGAAGGGGATTTCCATTCCCATAGCTTTGAGAGGCACGCCGTCCCTGAACAGGGGCCTTCACTGTAACGGTAGCTGACCACCATGGCTATTGGCTAGCTGTCAGGTGTGTGTGGGGCGGAGGTGGTATTTCAGAGGATCTCTGTCCTCTGTCACTTCCAATCCTCCCCCATCAGCCAGGAGCCAAACTACCAGCCACCAACCCCCCACCCTCCACCTCTAACAGACACAGTCCCTCTGATTTCTCATTTTCTCCTCATCGGAAACCTGTCTGCCCAGGAGAAGTGGATATGCATGAATTAAGGCTGGGCAGAAATGACTGCCAAGTCCACAGAGGGGATGGGGAACATTTGTGTGGCAGTATGCGTGTACATGCTTGTGTGTGAAAGTCTGTGTGTGGTCACTAGTGAAGGGTATATTTAGTTCTGCTTCCCAAATACCACCTGGAAGATGAAGCATTGAAAACATCACAGATTGCAGCTATAGCCAGCCTTAACTTCTATGGGGTAGGGGGCAGTATTTTCATGTCCGGATGAAAAGAGTAAACGGCCTGCTACAAAGCCATAAAAGCTAGAAAAGGAATATTATTAGTAGATTTGGATAGAAACTCTAAAGTTTCTAAAAAACGGTTTGAATGATGTCTGAGTATAACAGAAATCATATGCCAGGCAAAAACCTGAGAAAAATATCCAGCCAGGAAGTGGGAAATCTGAGGATGCTCGATTTTCTACTCAGCTCCAATTGAAGATAGTGGGATATTGGTAATGTTGCACTTCCTAAGGCTTCCACTAGATGTCAACAGTCTAAAACCTTGTGTGATGCTTCTACTGTGAAGTGGGGCCAAAGGAGAAGGGAATGAGTAAGGTCTGCCATGAGCTGACCATGCGCGTTCACATGAGAGGGAGCTCTGTTCCATCGCACTTCTGAAGACAATGGAATTCTCCGGTTGGAACATTATTGAAGGTTTATGTTAAAAACATCCTAAAGATGGATTCAATACATCGTTTGACATGTTTTTACTGACTGTTACGGAACTTTGACATTTCGTCTGCTTTTAGTGAACGCGCTTCGTGACTTTGGATTTGTTTACCAAACGCGCTAACAAAAGTAACTATTTGGACATAAATGATGGACATTACCAAACATTTCTTGTGGGAGTCCTGGGAGTGCATTCCGACGAGGATCAGCAAAGGTAAGTGAAGATTTATAATGCTATTTATGACTTTTGTTGACTGCATAGTATGGCGGATATATGCGTGTCTTGATTGGGCTCTGAGCGCCGACTCAGATTATTGCATGGTTAGCTTTTTCCGTTATTTTTTAAAATATTTTTTTAATTTTAAAATCTGACACAGCGGTTGCATTAAGGAGAAGTGGATCTAAAATTCCATGCATAACAGTTGTATCTTTTAACAATGTTTATTATGAGTATTCCTGTAAATTGATGTGGCTCTCCGCAAAATCAAAGGATGTTTTGGAACTTCTGGACGTAAGGCGCCAATGTAAACTCTGATTTTTAGATATAAATATGAACTTTACCGAACAAAACATACATGTATTGTGTAACATGAAGTCTTCTGTAATATGAGTGTCATCTCATGAAGAGCATCAAAGGTTAGTGATTCATTTGATCTATATTTCTGCTTTTTGTGAATCCTCTCTTTGGCTGGAAAAATGGCTGTGTTATTCTGTGAATAGGCACTCACCTAACAATCGTTTGGTTTGCTTTCGTCGTAAAGCCTTTTTGAAATCAGACACCGTGGCTGGATTTACAACAAGTGTATCTTTAAAACGGTGTAAAATACATGTTTGAGGAATTTTAATTATGGGATTTCTGTTGTTTTGAATTTGACGCCCTGCAGTTTTACTGGCTGTTGAAGAGGTGGGACGCTACCATCTCACGTACCCTAGAGAGGTTAACAGAGCTCAGAACAACACGATGTGCGGAGGTGTTACCAAACAAACACTCATTCACACACAGACATAGAATCATACAGGATTCTAACAGGTAGAGGCCACGCTTAAGGCTGTGGTGGTCACTCTCACTTCACCACTAGAGCACTGATGGTGCTGGGCATGGGGCCTGGTTGTGGGAAAGATGCATCAACTTCCTGTTCTTACAGGCAGGGCTGGCATGCAGCGCTGTACAAAACACTACAGCTAGGTCGGACAGGTTGTCATTAGGGAACGCAATAACCCTTCATAACAACCCTCTCCACTATCATTCTGTACTCATACTGCCTCGCTCTCTCTTTTAAGGGCACACGCACATTCAGATTAATACACGTTTAAGCTTGAATCGTATGTCAACATGATGTTCCTTTTTTAGATTAGAGAGAAATCAGTGGTGACAAAAAAGGCAGGAGAACAGCATGTCTACTCCTGTAAAAAAAGAGCTTTAGCCTATTTAAAATCTTGGCAATGTTGCAGTGGATCTGTCTTTTTAAGTGGTAAGAATCAGTATCACACGACAGTGTCAAATGAAAAGCGAAGAGCTCACAGCAGCTAGCAGGCCGACCATTCTGCCCTGAAGAGTCATTTGATTCAGAATCCAAGTCCATGCATATGTTATCAGCATTACCATTAGCCCTTCTTCTAACCTTCCACTGCCAGGAAACACACACACACCGAGAATCACCCCCCCGAGCACAGATGAATCTGAAGTTGGAGCATGTTGGCTAAAAAAGCACTTAAAGGAGTGCTTAATGAAGTGCATGCTGCAGAGGCTTTGATCACACAGATTAAAAAAGAGCGATGTCTCTCCACCTCCTGCCTTACATTCGAGGTACTGCATACCTGGCATTCTCTCACTGAAGGAGAAGTGAACTTCCACAACAGCCTTCATTCACTCAGAATTGACATGTTGCAGAGACACTGTAGGAAACCTATGACTTGGCAAACAAACTTTGCAGAAACAGTGGGGATGGGAAAACCGCTGGTACCGCATAGCCCCTCTCCCAAACACAGACACGCTAAAATGTGTCAGTGATTTACTCAATGAAGGAAACGAGGCAAACAGTTAGCTCCAACGCCCTTTACTTCCGGTGAACAGCGTTTCCTGAAGAACTCGAGCTATGCATAGGTAGAGTGCCTTGCCAACTGTGTGAGGAAGTATAGCAGCACTTTAAGCAGAGACACAATCTAGCGAGACCATCCTGAGCAGAAAAGTTGTTTGCAGTGATGTGACTCCAAGTATCGATTTGTAAAAAGCTATTTGGTAGCTTTAGTCAGCTGTACCTGTGTCAAGAGTGTCAAGAGTGCAGTAGCTTTCATCCTATAACTAGTTTTTTTTAATAGTAAGCCAACATGTCTCCAGAACTTATTTCCATGACTGTTCAAAACTAATTTTCTCATTCTCTCTCGTGCCTATATAGCAGCCATGCACTACTGGTCACCTACTCATTCAAGAGAGTCTCTTTATTTTTACTAATTTCTACATTGTAGAACACTAATAGACTTCAAAACTATGAAATAACACAATCATGTACTAACCAACAACAACAACAAAAAGTGTTGAACAAATAGCCACCATTTGCCTTGACGACAACTCTTGGCATTCTCTCAACCAGCTTCATGAGGTAGTCACCTGGAACGCATTTCAATTAACATGTGTGCCTTGTTAAAAAGTTAGTGTTGGACAAGGTAGAGGGGACATTGAGGATAGCCCTATTTGATAGTTCATTAGAGTTACCAGCCTCAGAAATTGCAGCCCAAATAAATGCTTCAGAGTTCATGTAACATCAACTGTTCAGAGACTGCGTGAATCAGGCCTTCATGGTCAAATTGCTGCCAAGAAACCACTACTAAAGGACACCAATAAGAAAAAGACTTGCTTGGGCCAAGAAACACAAGCAATGGACATTAAACCAGTAGAAATTTGAGATGTTTGATTCCAACCGTGTTGTCTTGTGTGGGTGAACGGATGATCTCCGCATGTGTATTTCCCAACGTGAAGCATGGCGGTGGTGGTGCTTTGCTGGTGACACTGATTTATTTAGAATTCAGGGCACACTTAACCAGCATGGCTACCACAGCATTCTGCAGCGATACGCCATCCCATCTGGTTTACGTGACTATCATTTGTTTTTCAACAGGACAATGACCCAAAACACATCTCCAGGGTGTGTAAGAGCTATTTGACCAAGAAGAAGAGTGATGGAGTGATGGAGTGCTGCATAAGATGACCTAGCCTCCACAATCACCCGACCTCAACCAAAATTGAGATGGTTTGGGATGAGTCGGACCGCAGAGTGAAGGAAAAGCAGCCAACAAGTGCTCAACATATGTGGAAACTCCTTCAAGACAGTTGGAAAAGCATTCCAGGTGAAGCTGGTTGAGAAAATGCCAAGAGTGTGGAAAGCGGTCATCAAGGCAAAGAGTGGCTATATGAAGAATCTCTAATATAAAATATATTTTGATTTGTTGAACACGTTTTGGGTTACTACATGATTCCATAGTTTTGATGTCTTCACTATTAGTCTACAATGTAGAACAGTCAAACTCAAAACCCTTGAATGAGTAGGTGTACTAAAACTTTTGACCGGTAGTCTATAGTGAGCAATACATTTGGAAGATCAAATCACCATTTTTTTTTTTAGTTTTTTTTACGTTTTTTTGATATTGCAGAATCGAAATACATATAGAATCATGAGAATCGCAATATCTTATTGTGAGGTCCCTGGCAATTCCCAGCCCTAGTTGTTTGTGTGGGTGTATGTGTGGTTCAGGAGGGTGTTTGTTTAGCTAGCATGACTGTGCATGACATGGCCACACCTGGCTGTGCTGGGGCCAGCCAGGAATGCAGATAAGCATGACTGACTGACAGTAGCAAGAAGGGGCACAGCAGGCCTCAACCCTGTGAAGTTTCTCAGCGTGTGGCTGGTCAGCGCTCTTACTTGCACTTTCAAGTGCTCCAAAAATAACCCTGTTACACACAATTGAATAATTCATAATGTAAAACATTCATAATAGAACAGCAATAGCCTTAAATAGATTTCAATGTGGACCCTGCAACTGGAATGGTTCTCTGAAAGTGCACCGCAAGTTCCACATGAAATTGAAAACCGGCACCTTCAGACCATAGGATTAGCCAAGATTTTCAAAATCTCCTGTGCTACGTTGAAAACGAGACATCATTCCGGGAAATTAGCGTGGAATTTCAAACCTACGGCAGAGTACAGGCACGTTAGGCTTTCAACATGGAAAATAACATCTGTGCCATAATTGTAGGTGAAAAATGGCGTTGGAAGCATACGTAATTAGCAAGTAATAAATTGTTCTGTCCTACTTACATACTCACTCAAGCAAGATAAGGCTGGCGTGTTTCTATAAAAAGCAACACTACCGAGTGGAGTTTGACACACGTAGGACAAATAATGAAAGTAGGCCAACATTTGGCAGTAGGATGATTAACATTCTCAACATCAAAACAGCTTAAGGACTAGCATGATAAGTAGCTAAACTGGTGTTTAGGTTATCTGAATATTATATTGATACTTTGACTCCCAAGTACCAATTTTGCTAGGTAGCATTAGCTAGCGCTAGTTGGCTGTTTAACACAGCTGTAGTAGTGATCAGCTCCACTCAAGGTTTTGCCTTTAGAATGAGAAAATTAACAACTAAGGACATCGTTTTTTTTTTTTACTTCTCCCATTGACTTACCAAACACCAATTTGGTTTGTCGAGTCGATGTTGCGCCTGAGAGTATGAAAACACCTTCAACACTGAGTTTTCCCCCAAGCGGACCATTCCAGTTAACTGCAGGAGGTACAGTGCATTCGGAAAGTATTCAGACTCCTTCCCTTCCCAATTTGTGTTACGTTACAGCCTTACTCTAAAATGTATTAAAACACATGTTTTTCCTCATTCATTTACACACACACACACACACACACACACACAATGCCACATAATGACAAAGAAAAAAACATGTTTAGAATTTACATAAGTATTCGAACCCTTTGCTATGAGACTCGAAATTGAGCTCAGGTTAATCCCGTTTCAATTGATCATCCTTCAGATATTTCTACAACTGGATTGGAGTCCACCTGTGGTAAATTCAATTGATTGGACATCATTTGGAAAGGCACACACTATATAAGGTCCCACAAAGCCATGAGGTTGAAGGAATAGTCTGTAGAGACAGATCTGGGGAAGGGTACCAAAACATTTCTGCAGCATTGAAGGTCCCCAACGACACAGTGGCCTCCATCATTGTTAAATGGAAATAGTTTAGAACCACCAAGACTCTTCCTAGAGCAGGCCGCCCGGACAAACTGAGCAATCGGGGGAGAAGGGCCTTTGTCAGGGAGGTGACCAAGAACCCAATGGTCACTGTGGAGATGGGAGAACCTTCCAGAAGGACAACCATCTCTGCAGCACTGGCCAAATGGAAGTCACTCCTCAGTAAAAGGCACAACAGCCCTCTGGGAGTTTGCCAAGTAACCTAAAGGACTCAGACCATGATAAACAAGATCCTTTGGTCTGATGAAACCAAGACTGAACTCTTTGGCCTAAATGCCAAGCGTCACATCTGGAGGAAACCAGGCACAGCTCATCACCTGGCCAACACCATCCTTAAGGTGAAGCATTATGGTGGCAGCATCATGCTGTTGGGAACCTTTTCAGCTGCAGGAAACTAGGAGACTAGTCATGATTGAGACAATGATGAACGAAGCAAAGTACATAGAGATCCTTGATGAAAACCTGCTCCGGAGACATCAGGACCTCAGACTGAAGCAAAGGTTTCCCTTCCAACAGGACAACGACCCTAAGCATACAGCCAAGACAACACATGAGTGGCTTCGAGACAAGTCTCTGAATGTCCTTGAGGGGCCAAGATCAAAACATCTCTGGAGAGATCTGAAAATAGCTGTGTAGCAACGCTCTCCATCCAACCTGACAGAGCTTGAGAGGATCTGCAGAGAAGCTCCCCAAATACAGGTGTGCCAAGCTTGTAGCGTCATACCCAAGAATACGCTGGCTGTAATCGCTGCCAAAAAAGGTGCTCCAACACAGTACTGAGAAAAGAGTCTGAATACTTATGCAAGTGTGATATGTTTTTAATATGTGCAACATTTTCTACAAACCTGTTTTTTCTTTGTCATTATGGGGTATTGACGAGGAAAAGTTTAAACAATTTTAGGAAAAGGCTGTAACTTAACAAAATGTGGAAAAGATCATGGGGTCTGAAAACTTTCCGAATGCACGGTATGAGACACTTTAGGAAAAGCAGGTGTCAACCAGCCAGCAGGAGTTGACTATCTATAGTCTCAAACACCACAAACTAGTTTGAAGGGCAGTTGGCTTGGCTTCAAGAGGAAACAGTATTTGGGTGCAAAACAAACTGAAGCATGCTTTAACCTTAGAATGAACTATGCAAGGCCATCCCAACAGTTAGGTGAAGGTGCCCACAGGGTAAGTACGACAAACATAAACCTGTCCAAATGAACAGCATGTAGAATAACAACCCACCGCCCCACCAGACAGAGCCTCTAAATCAGTGTCACACTTCACAAAGGAGCTTCAAGCAATCCTGGAAAGCTAGCTAAACGAACCTAGCCATGACACAGTGGCCTCATTTGTCTGAAACACAGTTGTCTATCAAGCCCTAATGAGTAACAGAAAGTTCCTGTGTGCAGGCTTAGTTTAACATCCAAGATCACAGTGTGACACCCATTAGACCTGGCAACGAGAAGGTCTGAATGCAATGCATAATAACAACCAGAGTATAGGCTAGTGGAAACAAGCCAGGGAATATGGTGGAAACAATGTGATGAAAGAATCCTAACTAATGTGTGGTTAAAATACATTGGCAATGTGCAAAGCGCAAAAGCAAACAAAAACTTCAGCTGCTAATTGTTGGAAAGAGAATGACCAACAAACAAACTCCACAAATCAAAGCGTGGTTGTATATAAAAAAAAAATGTAAAAAAAGAATAGCTGAGTGGTGAAAATGTCCTTGGTGGTCAAAGGAGGGTGCTTACGGCCTTTGTGTGATGTATATGGCACCACGGCTGATGAAAACAAAGCGTCATAGCCCCGTGGTGGACGTCCTCTTTGGTTAGGTCTGCTTTTCTGTCACGCACTGCCCCACCCCCCCACCCCCTTCCTGTCGCTGCATTTCAATGTAAATGGCCCAATTGAATGGCTGCAGCTGCCCCGTCAAAAGGACAGCAGAGCTGAAGGCCCCAGTGATTGAGATTCAGCCAGTTCAAGCTCCCCCACCAACCCCATCACAGGGGACATACGAGCCCACGACAACCCACAGGAAATTCAACTGGCTACTGCTCTAATTCTCTGGCACATCTCTAGCCGGTAGCCTAAACCCATTTCTAAAATGGCAGTCCTCCTCTTCCCAAGCATATTTTTTTGTATGTGATCGAGAGGCATTTCAAATCTATGGATAAAACTCTGCTCACTTAGAACTCGAGCAACAGAGGGAGAGGAGAAAAAAAGAAAGACTAAAACATTTACGAGTGTGGAGGAGTGATTGAAGCAAGGCAAGCAAGTCCATGTGAGCTGAGCTCGGCCTCTTTCGGCCCAGACAGCAGTAGAGGACACATCAGAGCTCTCCTCTTTCAGGGGCTCACAGGCAGTGTCTGAAGAACTGGCCGGACAGGCCAGCTACAAAAGGACATTCTCAGTGCCACGTATGGATAAAACACCACGCAGTGCTCTACACATCCAATCAAAACACCAACTGTTGTCTTCAGGTTTACATGACCACCCCCCCCACTCCCCCCTATGATCCTTCCCAGCTCACATCTGCCCACGTTAGCAACGCTGTAGTCTCCCCCACACGCGACAGTAACTGCTCTCTCATACGCAAACAACTTCTTGAACATAAAGTGCTGGACTTTTTGGGAGGAAATACACAAAAGTACAACAGTAACCATCTGTAAACAAGGAAGCAAAAGCCCATCATTAAAGCATTTGCGTCATGACTTTTGGAAAACAATGTATTGGTCTCTGAAAAATAACACTGCGTGCCTCTCACCTAAAAGCAATAACAAAATGTTCTACTTCAAGTGTCCCCTTACCAAAAGATCAAAAACAAAACTGTTAAAAGTTATGTTTTAAAAATGCAGCAAACCAGAAGATGGGAGACCCGTTCCCTTTAATCTAAGAGTCAGGGAAGACATTATCAAAAGTGCTGCAGTGGAAGACGTGAGCAAAACCTGTGACCAGTAGAGGAGGCATCAGACACAGGACTACCCAAACCCCAAATGAGGCTTCCCCAGAGCAAGGAGAATGGGACACAGCCATGTTGTTATGTGTGTGTGTGTGTGTGTGTGAGAGAGAGATGGGAACCAATTTCAAAGAGGTTTAAATGGCATTTGACGGTCCAGGGATTGCACTAGCTGGGAGAAAGCTATAAAAGATTGACACTGCCAAGAAAAAAGGGAAGCAAAAGAGAAGCAGGAGCAGACATCCTTGTTTGCAACAGACCAACACTCAACACTGGGAGAGAGTTTGGTAGAAAGAAGCCAGACCGTGTGAGGACTTTCGGCTGTATTCTCCCTGTGCCTACACACGATGGGTTCTTCTTTCCCATTTCAACTAGAATAAGTAGGTTACCGCAACACACGCACCCCTACTGCTGCTTGGTAAGCATTTCACTGTTGTATTCGGCACACGTGACAAATAAAATTTGATCAACAAATGTAAAAGCTCCATTCGGTGGGCACAGAAGCTTTTGATAGCCAGTGTTCCACATTGGCCATACCTAAATGCTGTCCACAGTATTGGTGGGGCCAGCTAAATGACTGGGTTTCTCATCATAACAAAACCTTCCTTCCCACATTCAAACATGTGGCCTGGAACCAGAGTAAACAGAAATAAAAAACATTGTGATTCAAGAGCCAAAACCTTGTCAGAGCTATGACCCAAGTCAATGGAAACGGTTGCCTGTGTACAAACATTGTTAATCTTTAGGTGAGCAGTTTCTCAGCCCTGCATGCCACAACAAGTGTGGGGGCAATGCAGCTACTGCACACTGACCCCAGGGCAAAAGCATAGAGAGGATGTGGTGGGACGAACCACAGACAGTCGCAGTTCTGATGTTTTGCTGTGTCTTTCCTGCACTGCAGGTTTAGATAGTCGCACAGAGCAACAACGTAAACACAGTAGAGGGCTGCAAGACAGAGGAAGTACAGACTTGCGGAAGCCACGCCACTCTCCTCTACACAAGATATAACATGCCAAACTGAGCAAGGCCATCCAATCCAGACTGCCAGAGGGGCATTGTGAGGTACACTCATTGTTCCCCACTGCGATTTGTATTTGTGCCCATTATTAGCCTGCCTGATAGTGCTGAAGGTGTCACGTTACACACTGTAGGCAGGAGAGGGCACAGTGGGACCATGTCAAATAGTGGCACTGCCATGACCACAAACAGGCTAAACGCTCAGAAGACTTGGGCCAGGACACAACAGGAATCACGGTCTCTGAACCTGAGTAAAAGAAGAGGTTCACTTAGGCAGCTGAAGACGGGGCACACAGGACGGCACAGAATGGCTGCCTTGAACAGGAAATCGTTCTGAGAAATCCCAGCTCTCAACACAGCTCCTGACCTCACTGACCCAGGCAGGACACAATTTCCTGTCTTAGGCTTACACACTACAACAGGAGACACTGGTGAAAATCTAGGCTATAAAGTTCTCCAAAAGGGGAGTGTACCAAGCGTATACATCAAGTAACGTGTGTTGGACAAGGGTACTAGGGCTACATATTGCAGAAAGTTGATTTAATACATCCAACACAGAGCCTTGGTGTATTTACATCAAAAATGAAGGGGGAAGAAGTTGCAAAATAACAACAGAAACTTAGAGACATGAAATTGGCGCTTCCAACATCTTGACAAAGGTGGTGGGGGATTACATGCATTGCTGTGTCTGCAATGAATTTCAATGTGAACGCCCAACAAGCTGAAGAGCTCAGAGAATCTCTGTAAGAAAATACAGCCAGCAGCTCCACTGCAGTGTTTTCAACAGAACTGATACTGCACCAAAACGTTATCAACCACAGTCTACTCCAAGTAGAGTGGTTGTTCGTTAGGAACCTTGCCCTTCTTTTCATGCTCTCCCACAACCAGAAGTCAAAGCCTTACTGTTGTGACTTATTGTTGACTTGAAATATTCATACCATTCCACAGCCTCTCAAATGATAGAGCCTGTCAAGCAATGGAATGATATTGGCACTAATATAGGAACTAATTTGAAAACACTGCACACCTGTGTTACTTTAACGACAACCATAATGACGTTCTTGTTAGGACAGAGTAAATGACACATTTCACAGTAACTGTGTTAATACATTACAGTAAAATATTCTAATCAAAATACCAATCCTGGATCCATGGACCCATGAGTCGAACAGGAAAATGGCAAAATCGAGGAGAAGTCAAGCAACTTCGGAGAGCACGTCTTAGTTGATCTCACCACTGCATTACACATCAACATAACCAATTATTTCATCCCATCTGTGTCTTTTCCAAAAATAAATAAGCAGTTGAGTTGTATGAAATAACGTCACTGGCAGTGATACAACATCCCCTTGAACACATGGTGTTATTCTTTTTTTTACAAAATACATCAGCCTCTTCGCCTGAAGGATGGCACTGAAGCCTTTCAAATACATTTGTGAGTATATCCTAAACACCTATGCAACTAAATATCTAGCTATAACATTAACAGGATCTGTAGGTCAACAAACGACTCGCAGGCTAGTTTTTAGCTAGTATGCCACACTTTTCGCCTAAATTAAGTCCTTATACCTGTCATCTTGCTAGTTAAACGCGTACGCAGTTAGAATGCTGGGTCGGGGGGAGGGTCAGCTAGCTTCATAACACATTTATTCGACTCGAGCATGAAGCCATGTTATCTAGTTAGCTTAACAGCTAAGGCTAACGGTATAACAAGCTAAGCATATCTAGTTCGTTAACGTTTTTCGCCTAACAAACACAGCCAGCTAGCCAACTAATGTTATTTCGTCTTACCTTCAACAGAATCTGAGTTACGTCGACAAGCTTATCCCAGATATTCCTGTCCGATGCTTGTTTTTCCCATTTGAGGCCCTCTGGTTCAGCAATCTGCCGTCCGTAGACATTCGATAAATGCTGCAAACATCTCAGTTGATAATCAGACTATTGGAAGCTAACGTTAGCAAGCTAGGCTGGCTAGTATTTCTAGGCTAGTGCTAACTAGCTTGCTAATTCCTGAACACCAACAACCGACAGAGAACGCTTAAAATCTCCTCGAAAACGTCCGTGTACACTTTTTATTTTGTCACCATGGTCTAAATTGAAGATTTGTATGCT
This sequence comes from Oncorhynchus mykiss, assembly GCF_013265735.2. Classification (NCBI taxonomy): domain Eukaryota; kingdom Metazoa; phylum Chordata; class Actinopteri; order Salmoniformes; family Salmonidae; genus Oncorhynchus; species Oncorhynchus mykiss. The sequence continues at coordinate 62,752,853 of NC_048570.1, read as the reverse complement.
CAGTAATCAAAACTGGAGCCTTGAAAGGTAAACTTAATGTAGCTAAAAACGATATTTTGTTACCGGCTTAATCTTATTTAACGACCCCTTGCAAACTGTTTCCAGACGGGCTTTAGCTTCGATATGCGTCTGAAGGAAAGAGGCCAAATGAAACACTGATTGTGGTTGGCTCTTGAATGTGGGCGGGTACTATTTGTGCACCGACGAAACTGGCGCCATTATGGATCAAATCAAAGTACTAAATCTACATTGTACAATAATATGAAGGCGCGAACATGGTTGACCGAGTACTTCAGTTTCCATGGTTGGGGACCCATCTCCATTACACAGTTGGGAGAGCAAGCAAAGGAAATGGAGTACGAAAGGTTGGGTGCACTTGACTTACCTCGCTCAGCGTGATGGAGTGAGACACCTCATATCGTATTATTATTATTCACGTGAACAAACATATTATTGCATACTTGAATATTATCGTAGTCCAACTCATGATGTCAGTATAACCAAAGCACCTTTACAGGTAACTAGCACCCTAGTTTGACCCAAATGTCCAGATCACAGGTAGGTCCGAATAGCCTATTTCACTTCCAAAACACTTTTACTCGGTGCTTTCATCAATACATGATTTCCTACCGTTGACAACTACAGTCTCAATATCATAATGTTGTTGATGGTGATCTCTGCACACTTTGAAAGTCAGACGGGGGCCTGTTGCACAAAACTAGGATAAGGGATTAAGCCAGGATATCTTGGTGATCCTGGCTCAATTGATCCGTAATCCGGTTGCACTAAAGATGGATAGGGGGCAGGAGGATATGTTATGGTATAAATTACCATGGAGATTTATTCTGTGGAGCTAGCCTGCTCCAGACCAGGCTAAATTCCAGGATCTATTTAATCTCATCCCTAATGTCAGTCAGCAGTCACCACAAATGGAAACCAATAGTTATTTCACTGCTCACTATACATTGTTATCACATATAACTAGACCCACTGTTATTTAAACGTTTGTGATCATTAATTTCAATGATTTTGGATAAAAAATGATTTTTAGATGATGTTGCTATCATTAGATAATTTACAGTTTCCCATAGACTATAAGGCTATATATAAAATGCTAGAATATTAGGGCCACAGAGGGGAAAAAAACACAAGTCATAATATTGTAACCAGTTGTTTTAAAGGAGGACAGTTGTTAAAATGACAGATGTGGGGCATTTCGTGAAATTGTACTTCAGTATGGTTTCATAAACAAAGACATGCTGATGTGCCAGAATATTAAGTATCACATTGTCATAAGTATCAAAACTGTAAAAACAATATGTAGCTTTTCTGCAGAAAGAACCAGCCTCATAAATTTATGACTTTATCCTTTTTCTTCAGTGTGGCCCTAGTACTCTGTCATATAAACAAATACACATTCCATATGAATATAAAAACACAATGTGTAACATTATGTTCCTTTATTGAATAAGGACAAAACAAAGCAGGTAAACCATCAGCTCCTTTCAAAACTGAAGTCACAGTGACTCTACAAGATGGAAAGCACAGAATCTAAGCATATTATACAAAATGATACATATACAGACCTTTGAATGTGTATAACACACCCTGCATGTCTGCACACTAAAATAAATGCAGGACAAATCCATACACATCAACTGAACAGACAAATGAATGGATGCAGTAGCCTCCCTGCAGCCTTGTATTACACACAGTATACCGCACAAACATCATAAGAGGCCAAATTCGTCAAAAAACGAACCCAAAAAAAACCAAATTCCTCTGCCACCGCAGGACATATTTAACCAAAATTGAAAGCACACATACTAACTAAAATAATTCAACACATATTGGTCCCTCAGCAGCCGACCACTGTCGTCATCAGGGAAGATTGCCGGATTGTCCCAGTCCATGGCTGGTGAAGACCCCACAATATATGCTTGTGCTTTGTTAAATATTAGTCAGGGACCATACCATTCTGCAGAATGTTCTTGTATTTGATTTTGACCTGCTGCCATGTCCGTTTTGGCCCGTTCATGTTTAACACACACACACACACACACACACACACACACACACACACATTTAATGGAGTCACACTGCAAAAAAATTACTTGGTATTTTTGTCTTGTTTTCAGTAAAAATATCAAAAAATGTATCATAGCTTTATACAGTGTGATGGAGTTACTTTACACAATTTCACTCATATCTGCAGTGCATTTCAATAAAAAATTTAACCGTTTCATAATTACAGTACAACTGCATTTTTGGAGATGTGAATTAAATATTTGAATTGTAATTGTGATGTTTCAGCGGAGCGGTGAGTGTGTAATTGTGCACTACTTACGCATTCAGGCGGTCTGCAATACTTTGCCACGCTTTTTCTCTTTGCTTTATCACATTGGCGGTGTTGCCTTTCTTCTTAATTATATCTTTTACCTCCTCGTATGCCTCCATGAGGATTTGTGCTTCCGACGGGGAAAAGTACGCGGCTCTAGTTGCCATGGTAAATCAGTTAATCTGTGATCTGTGGCGGGGTCTATTTGAGTGAGCCGTGAGCGCGCACCTATCCAGGATTGGTTTCACCTGGTTTAATGAATCCGTGTCTGCTCATCCTGGCTTGGTCTTTGTGCAACCAATTAAGCCTGGACGCACATGTTTTGGCTTCATTGAGCTCAGCTGAGTCATTTATCCCGGATGTCTTAATTCTACTTTTGTGCAACAGGCCCCGGGTTTGGGTTGTTTGGTAATGCATATCGATTGCACCCATGACTAGCGGCCTCTGCTGGGCGACAAAATGACATGCACGGAGATGTAAGAAGAGCTATTATTGGTTAAGATAGTATTTTTTTATTGAATCTGTTTCCTCATTGGCTTATTTAAATGTTCGTCACGGTGATGGGATGGGCCTTTATTTGGACTTTCTAAACATTATTTGTTTTGAGGTCCTCTACCATATTAAATGGACATAAACGTTGTACTGCATGCTTTCAGGATATTTTTTTTGTGTGTGACATGCTTCGTAAACAACAGGTGTGGACTAACAGTGAAATGCTTACTTTACGGGCCCTTCCCAACAATGCAGAGAGAAAGAACATGGAAAAATAATTGTAAATAGTAAAGTAAAACACATAATAATATTAGATACACAATAAGTAACAACAAAAAATAACTTGGCTATATAGAAGTGGTACCAGTACTGAGTCCATGTGCAGGGGTACAAGGTAATTGAGGTAGATATGTACATATAACTAGAAATAAAGTGACAGATAATAAACAATAGCAGCAGTGTATGTAAATCAAAAAAGTTTGTGCAAAATGGGTAAATGCAGATATTTGGTTAACTATTTAACGAATCTGTACCTCTATATGGTTAACTATTTAACTAATTGTTACCGCTTGCCATGCGGTAGCAGGAGAGAACACTTTGACAATTTTCAGGGCTTTCCTCTGACACCACCTAGTATAGAGGTCCTGGATGGCAGGGAGCTTGACTCCAGTGATGTACTGGGCCACACGCACTACCCTCTGTAACACCTTGCGGACAGATGCCTAGCAGTTGCCATACCAAGCAGTGATGGAGCTATGGAACTTTTTGAGGATCTGAAAGGCCCATTGCAAATTATTTTCAGCCTCCTGGGGGGGGAGAGGTGTTGTCGTGACCTCTTCACAATTGTGTTGGGAAGCACTCAAACTGCTCCACTTCAGTCTTGTACCAGAGAGTATATCATTTTTGGTATTGTCTACCAGGTTACTTTTTATTTATTTAACCTACATTTAAGGACAAATTCTTATTTACAATGACGGCCTGCACCAGCCAAACCCGGACGACGCTGGGCCAATTGCGCGCCTCCCTATGGGACTCCCAATCACAGCCAGTTTGATACAGCCTGGAATCGAACCAGGGTGTCTGTAGTGACACCTCAAGCACTGAGATGCAGTTCCTTAGACCGCTGCTCCACTCAGGAGCCTCCAAACAATCAGATTTTCTCTGATATTTTTTAGGCAGGGCAGCTTTTACAATCACAATGTCATGCACAAACCTTTATGAACAAGAAAACAAGAAAACTTTCCAAGCTGTTTTTCACCATGATTTTACGGATAAAAGTATTAGAAATTATTTTGTTTTTTTCAAAATATAAACACAATGAATGCTCGATGCCATAGCTACCTCTGGTGGCTACTTTTGTAACTACAGCAAAGAAGTCCATAGAGACATTATTTAGCATACACAAGAGGCAGATACAGTAAAATACAATGATGTTATAGCGCACAAGCACATTGTCAATAATACGTGTATTTTAGTATTTTATTACAGTTAGCATCTATTCTATGTGCCATTTTTATCTCAAGGAACGTGTTTCCTGGATGTGAAAATCCTGCGCAGATAGAACGCTCATGAAGCAACATCGTGACGTAATCCGACAAGGGTCAAAGGGCCGTGCAGTACTGAATATTCTCTTTTGTGTACTGTAGCTACTGTAACTGTGAGCAACCGGAAAAGGTCCTAGTCTAATATTAGTTTATTGACAATAAATTATATATTTTCCGCAATTTGAAAGTTATGTCTATCTCAGCGTGAACATAGAATCAAATCAAATATATAGATAATCTTTGGTCAAGGGACACGTATCTCTTGGGGTTAAAGTTCGGGGTTCAGCAAACACTTTTTAAGTGCGTCAGGATATGTATGTGCTTATTTGCTCTCGTGGTCAGCTTAACAAGGGATTGTACCTATTTAATTCACTGACCTTGCTTCAATTATACAAATTCGTTACCAAAACAGAATGATGGGTACATTACATTTCAGAGCATATCAAAGGATTTGTGAACGAAATCTTGTTGTTTACGATACATAGACAGTTGTACATGTACTGAGGACTTTTCGTTGTAAGGAGTGAAATGTCTTTAATGTAGCATACCATCTTTATTATTCTTGTCATGTTGAATAACAACAGCTAACGATGTAGTTCGCTTTTTTTTATAACAAAATACCGCGCTGACCACTGCTGCAATCTCAAGGTCGAAGCCTATTGTCATTACTGACGTTTGCTAGCCAGGTAGTGAATGCACTGTTAATGGTGACCATGTCAGTTTTATTAGCTAGCCAGCTGTACTGTATTTGTATCTAACCTGTGCGAATGTTCGGTAGTCTAGCAGGCAGGGAAATGGCAGCTCTGCGACGTGCCAGTTCTTGTAGAAAGTACAAGACCATAATATGGACCGCGTCGGGACGCAACAACTGTCAATTTGTCAACAAGCGTCCAAACAACGATGGCGCCAAACTGCAGCAATCGACATGTATGAACTGTAAAATATTATCATGCTCACTTCGTCCTTTTGTGACTCAACCACATAATGGCCTCAACCATGGGCTCATTCAGGTTAGTTGCCTGTCTTTGTTTCCACCATGACAATAGCTGACCGTCATTCAAATCACAATGGTCACGCCACTCCTCTGTTATGTACTTAGCTCCTGTAACTGTGAGCAACAGGAAAAGGTCCTGGTCTAATATTATACTACCACTTCTTTCTCCAGCAACTGCTACACAGACCCATGAGTCCCAGATTGACTGCAATAAGTAAGCTAATGATCAAGAACAGCTTGTTCAAAAACCCTGTTGACCTGTGGAATATTTTAGGTAAGCAGTCACTTCCCCCCCCACCCACTAATTTGAAGATGATCTAATATTTCCCAGTCTGACACTGACTCGTACCCTATCATTGCAGGTTCCACAAATTATTTCAGCACATCTCAGTCTAAACAACAAGATCAAAAGAACAGTGATGGACCCAAGGGAAAAACTCCAGAGGAAGATGAAGGTCAGTAAGAAACCTCAACACAGCTTTGCATTCAGGCTACAGTCCTTTTATACTAGCTATCTTGTGCCATGAATACACAGGTGAGCTGTTAGCTGCACCTCTTAATTCCCCATTGTCTTTCAGAGGAGAAGAAGCGGCGGGAGCAAGAGGATCAGATGTACAGGGAACGTCTGCGCACTCTCTTCATCATCGCCCTGGTCATGAGCCTCCTCAACTCCATCAATACCAGCGGGGGAAACATCTCCTGGAATGACTTTGTCAATGAGATGCTGGCCAAGGGTGAGGTGTCTCGTGTGCAGGTGGTCCCGGAGAGCGACATCGTGGAAATCTACCTCCACCCTGGAGCAGTCATCTTCGGAAGGCCTGTACGTTCCTTTTCCTCATTCTAGAATCTGGACACTGATGTACAGTATACTACAAAGCAGAAACTGGTTAACCCCTTGATGACTTGCCTAAATATTCAGTTATTTTTTTTGAAAGATGAGCTTGGTCTAATTGATTCAACAAATGAAAACACGTATCTACATTTAGCTTTTTAATGAACCAGAAAATCAATAGTTATTTTGGGTTGCTTATCAATGTTAGCTGGCTAACTCATTGATCCTACTTTGTAGTATGCCCCTCAGCTTTTAGTGTTGATACATTCCATCCCCACTTATGTTGTGATGGCCATGTCACCTATTTATAAGCACAGGAATCTAGATGATGTTCAGTGAAATATGCCCCCCTTCACACGCTTCCTCCGTCCGTCTGTGTGCAGAGGCTGGCTCTGATGTACCGTATGCAGGTGGCCAACATTGACAAATTTGAGGAGAAGCTCAGAGCTGCAGAAGAGGAGCTGAACATTGACGCCAAGGACAGGATCCCAGTCTCCTACAAGCGCACTGGCTTCTTTGGAAAGTGAGTACCTGACTCTCAACCAACAGCTGTATCTGTGATGTGATCATGCAAGAATGAATATCACATGGATGCCATGGTTAGGTAATATGATTATACCTCAATAACATGTCATATGTTTATACCTCAACATGTAATATGTGTTTCCATGACATTGGTACAATATTGCTTTTGTCTCTTTCTGTCACAGTGCACTTTATGCCCTTGGAATGGCTGCCATTGGGGTGGCAATCCTGTGGTATATTTTCCGCCTGGCTGGCATGGGTGGAAAAGAGGGTGGCTTCAGTGCATTTGTAAGTAGAACTGTTTTCCCTTTACTAGTCTTAGCCATTTTGTTGTGTTTCTCATGCTCGTCTGTGATGTGCTCAACAGAACCAGCTGAAAATGGCCAAGTTCACTATTGTGAATGGCAAGTCTGGGAAGGGTGTGAGTTTCAAAGATGTGGCGGGCATGCACGAGGCAAAGATGGAGGTGAAGGAGTTTGTTGACTATTTGAAGGTAAGAGGGCAAATGTAAAGAGGTGATTTGTGTGACAGTTATTAGCAATGTCAACAGATGTCTTGCTGACTCCTGATTTCTCTTGGCAGTGCCCAGACAGGTACCTCAACCTGGGGGCCAAAGTCCCTAAGGGCTCCCTGCTGCTGGGGCCCCCAGGCTGTGGAAAGACTCTGCTGGCCAAGGCTGTGGCCACAGAGGCACAGGTGCCCTTCCTGGCCATGGCAGGCTCCGAGTTTGTGGAAGTCATTGGGGGTAAGATTTGCACTGTTTCCAATCAGAAGTCCTATCCGTTAAGTTGTCCAAAGAAGACTGCAAGGTGGACAGCAAGTCAAAGCAATAATAATGTATATTTTGTCTGTAAGTGCAGGTCTTGGTGCTGCCAGGGTGAGGAGTCTGTTCAAAGAGGCGCGTGCTCGAGCCCCCTGCATCGTCTACATAGATGAGATTGATGCTGTGGGAAAGAAGCGTTCCAATAACATGTCTGGCTTCTCGAACACCGAGGAAGAGCAGACCCTCAATCAACTGCTGGTGGAGATGGACGGTGAGGAGGGGGTTTGTTTTGAGTTAACCGAGATTAGGGTTACACAAATAATAGCTTTCCGTTACTTCGTCACGGTTATCAATCTCTTTATCATAACTGACGTGAAGGTTTTAAGTATTTTTTGGGGGAACATAATACATGTATCTCGTGTCTTTTTTTGGCTATTCAGCAACATTGTTTGCACTTATATACTGTTCATTACCGTTCTCCCAATAGGAATGGGCACTACTGACCATGTGATAGTCCTGGCCTCCACAAACCGGGCGGACATTTTGGACAATGCTCTCATGAGACCAGGGAGACTGGACAGGCACATATTTATCGACTTCCCCACTCTGCAGGTACAGTGCCCTGTCCTCTGAAAGTATCTATGTCCTGAAGATCTCCAATGTATTAAGTGTGCATGAGCTGTTTCCTTCTTGTGCATTTCAGGAGAGGAAGGAGATCTACGAGCAGCACCTGAAGATACTCAAGCTCACCCACCCAGCCAGCAGCTATTCCCTGCGTCTGGCAGAGCTCACCCCAGGGTTCAGTGGTATGTACACACATGGCTGAAGTTACTCAGTGGTTCGAGCCCTGAATGCTTATTTGGCTGACAGCCATGGTATATCAGACTGTATACCACAGGTATGACAAAACCTTTACGTTGGTAACCAATTTGTAACAGCAATAAGGCACCTTGGGGGTTTGTGATATATGGCCAATATACCATGGCTAAGGGCTGTGTCCAGACCCTTAGCCGTGGTATATTGGCCATATGCCACACCTCCTCGGGCCTTATTGCTTAAATAGCACCCCTCTAAAACAACTGTATATTCACCTTCTTGTATGCTGTCACTGAACATAGTAAACCAGTGTATTCTAAAAACTGTGAGCCTAACGGGATTGTGTATTACTCTCTCAGGGGCAGACATTGCCAATATCTGTAACGAAGCAGCCCTGCATGCTGCCAGGGAAGGCTACAAATCCATCGACACCTTCAACTTTGAGTACGCTGTGGAGAGAGTCCTAGCTGGTACGAGGTCATTACGATGTCTATGAATGTCTGCCACCTTGGAACTCACTCGCCAAATTTCTTGTGGTAGAGATTGATTTCTGGTCCCTTATTGACTTTCTCCGTTTGTATCCAGGAAGTGTGAAGAAAAGTAAGATCCTGTCCAAAGAGGAGCAGAGGATTGTCGCGTTCCATGAGTCTGGCCATGCCCTGGTTGGATGGCTGTTAGAGCACACAGAGGCACTCATGAAGGTGACACCACCTCCATAGCTGTACATCCACTAATGTCAGTGGGTCTTTGCTCAATGCGATATTGTTGAATACTATGGAGAAATGAACAGGACCAAAAACATAGTAGATGACCATATATTGTACAATGTTGATATATTCGCTGGTTGTCTTGTTTGCCAGGTGTCCATTGCCCCCAGGACCAACGCTGCCCTCGGCTTTGCCCAGATCCTGCCCAGAGACCAGTACCTGTTCTCCAAAGAACAGCTGTTTGAGAGGATGTGTATGGCTTTAGGAGGAAGAGCCTCGGAGGCCATCACCTTCAACAAGGTCACCACAGGTAGGCTGTCTGACCATTCATCACAACATACACACACCTATAGCATTCAGTCTGTGAGACGTTTGTCTTTGCGCTAGGTGCCCAAGATGACCTGCGGAAGGTGACTCGTGTGGCCTACTCCATGGTGAAGCAGTATGGCATGTCCTCCAGTGTGGGTCAGGTGTCCTTCCCTGAGACAGAGGAGCAGGGAGCTGTCGGACGCAGGCCCTTCAGCCAGGGCCTCCAGCAGCAGATGGACCACGTAAGTCTGCACCCGCAAAACATTACGAGTAGAAGATTCCCCTGTTGTAAGTTTACCTGTAGTTCTGTTCATTGGAGATAACCTTGTGAAGGATGGCTTGTATTTTGGTTCTTGCAGGAAGCGAAGCTGTTGATAGCACGCGCCTACAGACAGACAGAGAAACTGCTTCTGGATAACAGAGACAAGCTGATAATGGTAAGACCCTCATTCCAGACTTGTTAGCCATATTTTTGTGTGACGTGGCGTCTACATAGCTACCATATTTAAACACTCATCATGCATTGTATTCCATTGTCAAACAATTTTGCGTTCACAGTTGGCTAACCGTCTTTCTCTGTGTATATTTTCAGTTGGCCAATGCTCTTCTGGAGCGGGAAGTAGTGAACTATGAGGACATCGAGGCTCTGCTGGGACCCCCTCCCCACGGGCCCAAGAAGATGATCGCCCCTCAAAGCTGGATCGAAGCAGAGAAGGACAAGCAGGACACAGGGGAGGATGATGAGCCACGCCCACCTCCTCGTAGGAAGGACAATAATGATGAACATCTGAACCTGAGGCCTGTATGACCCGGTCAGTCTCAACACTCCTCTGCAAGAATCTGTACACACACTCCTCCAGCAATATAATGTAGGAGGGCCAGAGCGCCTCTCTGTGGTTGCAAGTTTCCAGTACACAAATCACCATAAACAGTGAAGTGCCACCTCACCTGCTTTTCCTGGTGGATATCAGTTCAGTTTGTTGATAAATGTCCATTCACTACAGTGAGGTGTAACTAGACGAGGTGTATCTGTTAGTGGTGAGGAACAGTGAACTCATAGACCTTTTAGGACCAAGGGTCCTCTTTCACTTCCTTAGAGGGAACATTTGTTGGTCCTTTTTTAGGTTTTCAGAGTATTTTAACCATACTCTGGGTAAGTGGCACCTGGTCTGGGTCAGCCTTAGCATGGCATAAATGGTGTACCAATAAAGGTTGTTTATTGCTGCAGTGGATATGCAGTTCATTGTGTTATGGGCAGAAGCCTACCTTGAGTTGTAAAATGGTGATTTGCTCCAAAATCCCTGTGATGCTCAGGGGTGTTTAAATAAAGCTTTATTTCAACTGTCATTGAGTTGCCAGCGCCATCTTGTGTTCTGTTTACCAAACTTGAAATATGACTTCAAGAAAATGTCCTCTATTTTGAGTATTTATAAATGAATAGTAATATGAGAACTGCTTTGAAACATTTTTATGTATTATGTAAAGTAATTTATACATGTCAATCAAGAAAACAAAAATGTCACATCCAAACCATTGGTTCTCACAGGAGTTTGAGTATTGCTTTATGTTGGAAGGAAAACTGTCCACCAAGCCATATCTCCTCAAATGTAATAGCATTGGTTATTGGCTTCAAATGTTTTAATTGTAGGTGTCAAACTGAAGGAGAATTATCAAAGTGTATAGACCTCCCAAGTGGAGTTTGTTTTAGGAGTTGAGGATTAATGTAATGTTAGGGGAAAACTAAATTAAAGAAATGGAAAAAATATGTACAAAATATTTATAAAAAAAGGAAAACGTAACAGCATTTAGAAAATCAAAATGTTTTCATATGGTAGAGGTCACAAAGTATTTTAAAAGTTAATACCAGACATGGGTACAATTCCACAGACGTTCTGTTTCCCTTTATAGCATGCTTAGCCCTTTTTGCCATCACTGTTTAAGTACATGGTCAACCTTTCTCTACATTCCTCTCACATAAAAAGCTTTCTACAAAACACAAACCAAAAAATGATTAGAGAAACCTTCAAGACGACACACCTGACTGGCAAGGCCACTGGTTTTAAGTGGCTCTATGGACTGACTGACTGGAGGACTACAGTGCATATTTCTCTTCTCTCATTGGTATGCTCTACCATGTGTTTCCTTCCCTCCCTTCGCCATTCACACGCATACCACTCAGCACAAGGTGAACCATTCATATGTTGCAGAGTGCTGTGTGGTTGTCTCTTCAAGCCGGTCAGAAAGTCGCTGAACTGGGAGGAGAATATCAACATTACCCATGATAGTCCTGAAAATGACAACGGTGACCTTTTACAGTTGCAAAGAGAGGGATTGGAGGAGGACAATAGTGTCAAAAGAGCCTAAAGAATTGAGCTAATGCACTGCCGGAGACAATTGGAAACATAAAGGAATAGGAACACAGAGATCCACTCTAAACCTCTGCCAACTAGTCAAAATCCTACCCTGTCCTACACTGAGGATGATCTCAGGTTCTAGCTACAAGAAGAGGGAGGATGTATGATGAAGAATATGGAGTTGGGTGGAGTTTAGGAGAAAATAGATGGCATCTGAGGATAAAGCTACGGTAAATGTACTGGTAGCTAAATAACCAGGCAGTCTCCTTAGCGTGGGTCGTACATGTTGGCCAGTTTCTTAAAGCGTGGTCCCCAGTCGTTGAGGTAGTCATAGTCCTGGTCGCCGTCTGAGCTGGCTGAGGCGATGGAGCTCAGGCTGCCTGCCAGGGAGCCATCACCCTCGTAGTCATAGATCAGAGCTGTGTCATAGGGAGGGATGTTGGGGTCATGGTCTGCTGCCTCCAGGCCCTGTGGAGACACAAATAGGCAAGAAATACATTCGTTTCTCTCTAGGGATTTGGACCGTTCTTATTTCAACGGACTAAAACAATAGGCCAGGGCCATGATGGAATCCTTTCTCACATCATTGATGAAGTCCTCAATGTCAGTGGGGTCCGCTGGGGGTTTCCGTGGATACGAGGGGGAGGGCAGGTTGTCTGGGTAGTCTTTCCTGAGTGGCTGCTTTCCCCTGGGGATGCCAGAGACGGGAGGGTAGTAGGATATTGGGAGTGGTCCCACATCCGTTGGGTTCCTCAGTAGGTCAATGTTGAAGGCATTCTAGTGAGAGTAAAGGATGAGGAATATGAAGTGTCTATAGGACAAGAGAGGCGATGTCACCAGAACTTGGTTCTGCCAGCTGTAACGTGTTATAATGTCTAACCTCATCCTCCTCTCCACCACCCTGCTCGTCATAGTTCAGGACGTTGTCACGGATGTCTTCGTCTGAATCCCCCACCAACAGACCTTCTCCTTTCTTCATATGATGCCGTCTGCAGTTACCCACGGCTACAGCCAGGAGTAGCAACACTGAGAACACAGAGACCCATCTCACTGCACAGAAACATTTGGGAAAATGTGTGTGTTCATGTAGCGATGTGCTTTGTTCAGGTGTTGTGAGGGTTTACATGAGGTATAGCTTACACAGCAGGAGTGCGATGCTGGCCATGATGACCAGTAAGGCGATGAAGCTGACACCAACTCGTGTTCCGAATATGGCAGCAGCTTCGGTCTTACATTCACCGTCTTTCCCACACGGACACACCGTCACATTGACCTGAGCATATGCACTGAGACTTGGGGTGCCAGAGTCAGTCACCAACACAGTGACACCATATTCCCCTGTCTCCAGCTCTACCAGGGGTCGCAGCACTGCATGTGTCTCTGGAGAGAGAGAGAGTGACACAAACACAGATAGAGGGAGTTGGAATGAGAAGACATAACATATGTCTTGGACGATAGGTGTATCTAATTCTGTCCTTACCATTGACCTGTATGATGGTCCAGTTGGCAGACACATTAATGTCTTGCAGGTGGAAGGTGAAGGGTTCAGCGTGAGGGGGCAGGTCCTCATCCACAGCAGTCAGGAACAGACCAGATGCCTTCCGGCCTGACTCGCTGCACACCGTCCCCATCAAGGGGAACAGCTGAGGGAGGAAGTCATTGGTCTCCCACAACGTGATCACCAGAGACGCTGTGGTCGAGATTCCACCAGCGTCTAGGAGGAAATGGTATCATTATTTACTGTCACTTCCTGCTTGACCTGACGCCTCAAGTTACGTGAGGTGAAGCAGTGGCTAACTCGGGATACTCACCTGTGTCTGTGACTCTGATGACTGCATTGTAAATGTTGTTCTTGACGTGAGGGGAGAGGACATTGAACGGTTTCCTGGCTGCGATTTCTCCAGTCTCGTGATTGATTATAAGCCATCCCTCAGGATCTCTGAGTATGTCATACCTGATTGAAATGACAGCAATGTTTTAATTTCCTTATAGACACAGATAGTATATAAATGTATATTCTTATATATTCCGTGTAAACACAAATGAAAGAGTTCTCCAGTGCACCAATCTTACTTGAGTTTTGCATTATCGGGATCGTAGGCGATGTTACTGGCCAGCACGGTGCCAGGGTCCACAGACTCAGGAACCAAGATCTCTATGGGGTCTTTAATAAAGCGTGGGGCCTCGTTCTCATTCACCACGGTCACCACCACTGTGGCACTGCTTACAGGGTTCTTGGGGGCCTTGATGCTGAGAGGGTTCACATTCTCCACTGTCAGAGTCAGAGTATACACCTCTTGGGACTCGTAGTCCAGAGCCTGCAATAACAAACAAAAAAGGCAGAGGTTTTGAAAGACAACTTGGATAGTTAGTCACCACTAGATGGGGTAACAGTGTCATGTATCAAGGCCTGGCTCTGACTGTGTGTGAACACATGCTCTATACTCTATATAGGCTTTATATAAACTGGATTAACTGATTGTCATGTTTGTCATTCTAACATGGAGCCAGAATGTCCCCCACACATTCCCTCCCGTCCTCTTGCCGGATGGAGAATAACTTACCTTCACCACTGACAGAATACCCTCGTTGGTCACAGGGTCTGTGCGAATGGCAAAGTTCCTAGAGGGGTTGCCCTTGGCGATGGTGTATTTTGTCTCCCAGTTTCCTGTCCCTGGCTCATCATTGTCTGTGGCGTTGACCCAGCCAATCACAAAGTCTATTTTGTTCTCCACAGCTGACATAGTGTACTGTATTCAGGAAACAGAGACACAACGCAGTTGTGTTGTGTTTAGTTCATATAAACATATGTGAATGTGCATGTCTATATTTTGAAGCTGGCCTGAATGATGTGTCCATATCGTTTATATCATCTGATAAAAGTAAATTAATGGAAGGGAGCTAACCGCTTCTGAGAGATTAAACAGTGAAACTCACCAGGTCTGGGGAGAATCGTGGGGGGTTGTTGTTGATGTCAGTCACATGTATGACTGCATTCGCAAGACTGGTTAACCCCATGCCTGACATGTCAGCAACCTGCAGTTTCAACCTAAAGCCTTTAACCACCTGTAAGGAATGCACAGACGTTCACAGTCATTTATGGCACATACGGCATATTATTTTACATGAATTAGTTTTTCCTTTCAAACACCTGTCAAAATATTGTGCCTCTGTTGAACCAGAAAGGGCATGACCTAAATAATGGGTCAATGAAAAGACAAAGGAAGAGCCCCTACCTCCCAGTCTAGACCCACGTCTCGTGTGTAAATGGCCCCTGTCTCGTTGTTGATGCCAAACATGGTCTTGTTGATGCGGAGAGGCGGGATGCTCTCCTGGCCAATGATGGAGTAGCTCAGGATAGCGTTGTCTGTGGTTGGGTCGTCAGCATCAGTCGCAGTCACAGACATCACAGATGTGCCTGTTAAAACAACAACAATCACTCTCTCAGTTCACTACCCAATCAGTTGGCATTTTGTGTACCGACTGTGTGTGTACATCCACAGCGTGTGTAGGTGATGCATCTGTTTACCTGGTACGGAGAATTCATAAACGGATCCAGCAAACTCTTTCTGGGAGAAGTTGGGCCGGTTATCATTTTGATCCAGCACTACGATCTCAATGGTGGAGGGATTCTCCAGTCTCTCTCCACTGGGCGACAGGGCAAAGGCTTTCAGCTGTAGAGAACAGAAACGGGACATTACTCTTATGTTTCTCGACATCCTCTTTTCATTCATAGTGTTTGCTGTTCTTACACAATTCTCAGCTTATTGACTGTGATTTGTGATTTGGGTCTATACTCAGCTGCTCATGTAGACCTGCGAAGAAAACAACCCACTATAGTAACATACTTCCCTTCTCACTCAACCAAGACAGTCAATTTAACAAAATCGCATTGGTAGACGTTCAGTTGAAAAACATTGGATGACATGCTAACATTGAATAACATGCTATTATGTCATGTGACATTCCTTGTTACCCAAACAAAAGAAGGGTTCTGGCTGACCTGCAGTGACATAGTATAATTTATGTGTCAAATGCAATAGTGCTAATGTCTCTCCTGTGAGTTGTACCGTGAAGCTTCTGTATTTCTCTCTGTCCAGGGGAATCATGCTCCTGATCCAGCCTGTTTTATCATCTATCTCAAACAGGTCCTTAGGGTCCTGGTCAACCCCTGGTCCTTCCAGCTTGTAGATCACTTCTCCAGTGAAAATCTTGTCTGATTTGATCTGGAGGAACAAACAACACAGGAGGATGGCTGGGTGAGAATCTCATTAGAAGGGTGAGAGGAGAGTGAACTGAACAGAACATAGTATAATATAGAGTACATAGAGCACATAGAGTACCAGATGTGAATGTGTTCACTGATGGGAACAGAGAGGGAGAGCAACAGCACATAACTGGTTAGTGGTTCTGGAGGTCAGAGAGGCCAGCGTGGCTCTTTCATGCTCAGTTTAAATGGCTGTCTGTCTGGACAATAGCCATGTTCACTTTAGTCTGAGAGCAGTAGGTTGTCTTGATCACACGTGACTGATCTTACATACCATGTTTGGTAAGATCAATTTCACTGGACCAAAAAGTGTCAGTGTTACCCTAACATTTACGTTGTAGTCACTTAGCCAACACTCTCATTAGTTAATGTGTACAATATAGAGGCCCTAACATCAGTATAGATGAGATGACGTGATTCAGTACCTGGACCAGGTTTTCAGGGACTTGCTTGCTGTTCTCCAGCACCCTGATTGGAGGGATGATCCAGTCCCTCTTCACCCTGCTCAGACCCCCACTGCTCCTCTGTCTCCATGGATACAGGGCCGCTGGGTTCAGGTCCTCCCTGCCCGCTTGGCCACTGCTCCCGACCTGGGACAGAATGGGGTTCATTTAGACCATTTAGATGCTCTGAGTGAGGGCCATACATTTCTGGATGAATGAAGTCGTTTAAATCATGATTCACATTCTTCATGTCAAGGAGTACAGAACCCAAATACATTTGTATATTTTTGGTAGTCGTGTTGTGGCTACTAATATCAGTTGGTGAGGGATGCAGCAGCTGGCCTCTCTCTGCGGCCTGGTGGTTGTTGAATGGTGACCCCCCCTGCCCCGTCCCTAAAGTGGGTGAGGGGGTGGAGAGGCATGGGTTCAGGTTTCACACACTACATCTCCAGTGCTTAATTTGTAAATTGGGAGGTGCTGGAAACAAAAAGTGAGCCCGAGAGGGGGGTGCTCTGGGGGGGGGGGTGCTCTGAAGTACCAGAACGTATGAAAATAAATCACAATTGTAATAAAGAAATGGTGCTTGCATAAGTTGCACACATGGGGACAATTATTTTGTAGCCTAGCGTCCAGGGAAAAAATTAGATGACTGGAGACTTTACCTCACAAATGATCTAAATGACAGGCTACTTTTACAATGACAGACAGAATCTGAGATCAATAAAAAAAACGACATGGTCTTGAATCCCTCAATAGCCACGGTGTGGGGAGACATACACTGAGTATACCAAACATTAGGAACACATCCCACAGGGATGCTGGCCCATGTTGACTGCAATGCTTTCCACAGTTGTGTCAAGTTGTCTGGATGTCCTTTGGGTGGTGGACCATTTTTGATACACAAGGGAAAGTGTTGAGTGTGAAAAACCCAGCAGTGTTGCAGTTCTTGACACAAACCGGTTTCTCCTGGCACCTACTATCCAGCCTGGTCTCGTAGACTAAGTAAATGTAAATCCTGGACGGTCAAATTAGTATGATGTGTTACGTTTGGCAGATAGTTACTTAAGGCAAAAACAAAAGTAGGGTGGTTGGATGGGTGGAACAACCTTAGCATTTTCGCTAATTAGCAACTTTTCAACTACTTACTACTTTTTATCTACTTTACAACTACTTAGCATGTTAGCTAACCCTTCCCCTAACCTTAACACTTTTAGTTATCCCTAACCCTAACATTAACCTAACACCTAAACCTAACCCTAACATTAACCCCTAACCCTAACCCCTAGCCAATCTAATGTTAGTCAGCAAGCTAACATTGGCAACCTAGCTAGAATTTGTATATCATTATATCATATGTTTTGCAAATTCGTAGCATATACAGTTGAAGTTGGACATTTATATACACTCAGTTTTTCACAATTGCTGACATTTAGTCCTAGTAAAACATTTCCTGTCTTAGGTCAGTTAGGATCACCAATTTATTTTAAGAACGTGAAATGTCAGGATAATAGTTGAGAGAGTGATTTATTTCAGCTTTTATTTCTTTCATCACATTCCCAGTTGGTCAGAAGTTTACATACACTCAATTAGTATTTGGTAGCATTGACTTTAAATTGTTTAACTTGGGTCAAACATTTTGGGTAGCCTTCCACAAGCTTCCCACAATAAGTTGGGTGAATTTTGGCCTATTCCTCCTGACAGAGCTGGTGTAACTGAGTCGGGTTTGTAGGCCTCCTTGCTCGCACACGCTTTTCAGTTCTGCCCACACATTTTCTATAGGATTGAGGTCAGGGCTTGGTGATGGCCACTCCAATACCTTGACTTTGTTGTCCTTAAGCCATTTTGCCCCAACTTTGGAAGTATGCTTGGGGTCGTTGTCCATTTGGAAGACCCATTTGCGACCAAGTTTTAACTTCCTGATTGTCTTGAGATGTTGCTTCAATATATCCACATAATTTTCTTGCCTCATGATGCCATCTATTTTGTGAAGTGCACCAGTCCCTCCTGCAGCAAAACATCCCCACAACATGATGCTGCCCTCACCCTCATGCTTCACGGTTGGGATTAAAAAAAAAAAATGTTTTACCTTTATTTAACCAGGCAAGTCAGTTAAGAACAAATTCTTATTTTCAATGACGGCCTGGGAACAGTGGGTTAACTGCCTGTTCAGGGGCAGAACAACTGATTTGTACCTTGTCAGCTCGGGGGTTTGAACTCGCAGCTTTCCGGTTACTAGTCCAACGCTCTAACCACTAGGCTACCCTGCCGCCCCATGGATGATGTTCTTCGGCATGCAAGCCTCTCCCTTTTTCCTCCAAACATAACGATGGTCATTATTGCCAAACAGTTCTATTTTTGTTTAATCAGACCAGAGGACATTTCTCCAAAAAAGTACGATCTTTGTCCCGATGTGCAGTTGCAAACCATAGTCTGTCTTTTTTATGGCTGTTTCGGAGCAGTGGCTTCAACCTTGTCGATATAGCACTCGTTTTACTGTGGATATAGATACTTTTGTACCCGTTTCCTCCAGCATCTTCACAAGGTCTTTTGCTATTGTTCTGGAATTTATTTGCACTTTTCGCACCAAAGTACGTTCATCTCTAGGAGACAGAACGCATCTCCTTCCTGAGCGGTATGATGGTTGCGTGGTCCCATGGTGTTTATACTTTCGTACTATTGTTTTTGCAGATGAACGTAGTACCTTCTGGCGTTTGGAAATTGCTCCCAAGGTTGAACCAGACTTGTGAAGGTCTACATTTGTTTTCCTGAGGTCTTGGCTGATTTATTTTGATTTTCCCATGATGTCACGCAAAGAGGCACTGAGTTTGAAGGTAGGCCTTGAAATACGTCCACAGGTACAACTTAGTGTATGTAAACTTCTGACACACTGGAATTGTGATACAGTGAATTATAGGTGAAATAATCTGTCTGTAAACAATTGTTGGAAAAATGACTTGTGTCATGCACAAAGTAGATGTCCTAACTGACTTGCCAAAACTATAGTTTGTTAACACGAAATGTGTGGAGTGGTTGAAAAACGAGTTTTAATGACTCCAACCCAAGTGTACGTAAACTTCCAACTTCAACTGTAGTATGTTTTGCAAATTCATAACATATTGTACGTTTTTAAAATTCGTAACATATAATATTAATTATATTTCATAACATGTCTACAAAATAGGTGATGGACATCCACAAGTGAATACATACCATACGAAACGTAATATACCATACTAAATGGAGTATCTCGGATTCACGTACAGAATAATATGAAATGGTCTTAGACCAGGTTGTACTACCTTGCCCCATTCAAAAGCACTTAAATCTGCTATCTTCCCCATTCAGCCATTGAATGGCACACATACAAGCCATGTCTCAAGGCTTAAAAATCCTTCTTTAACCTCTCTCCTCCCCTTCAACCACACTGATTGGAGTGGATTTATTAAGTGATGTCAATAAGGGATCCATTCACCTGGATTCACCTGGTCAGTCTATCTCATGGAAAGAGCAGGTGTTCTTAATGTTTTGTATACTCAGTGAATATTGTACACAGAACAAAAATATAAACGCAACATGCAACAATTTCAAAGATTTTACTGAGTTACAGTTCATATAAGGAAATCAGTCAATGTAAATACATTCATTAGACCCTAATCTATGGATTTCACATGACTGGGAATACAGATACAGTATGCATATAGTGCCGTGAAAAAGTATTAGCCCCCTTTCTGATTTTCTGTACTTTTGTATATTTTTGATACTGTATGTTATCAGATCTTCAACCATAACCTAATATTAGATAAAAGGAACCTGAGTTTATAAAAATATGATACTTATTTTATTTATTTAATTAACAGCTATGCAACACTCAATTCCCTGTGTGAAAAAGTAATTGCCCCCTTACTCTAAAGAACTGGTTGTGCCACCTTTTAGCTGCAATCCCTGCAGCCAAACGCTTCCTGTAGTTGTTGATCAGTCTCTCACGTCGCTGTGGTGGACATTTTGTCCACTCTTCCATACAGAACTGCTTTAACTAAGCGACAGGGTTTTCAAGCATATACTGCTTGTTTCAAGTCCTGCCACAACATCTCAATTGGGATTAGGTCTGGACTTTGACTAGGCCATTCCTAAACCGCAAATTTGTTGCTTTTTAGCCATTTTCATGTAGAATTTATTGTATTTTGGATCGTTGTCTTCCTGTATGACCCAGCTGCGCTTCAGGTTCAGCTCACAGATGGATGGCCTAACATTCTCCTATAGAATTATCTGATACAGAGCAGAATTCATGGCTCATGGTTCATGGTTATTCATGGTTCCTTCTATTAAGACAAGTCGTCCAGGTCCTGAGGCAGCAAAGCATCCCCAAACCATCACACTACCACCACCACCATGCTTGACCGTTGGTATGAGGTTCTTACTGTTGAATGCAGTGTTTGGTTTTCACCAGACATAATGGGACCCATCTCATCCAAAAAGTTGACTCAAGTTTGCCAAAAAGCACCTGGAAGCACCTGGATGATCATCAAGACTCTTGGAAGAATGTTCTATGTTCCAATGAGTCAAAAGTATAACTTTTTGGATGACATGGGTCCCATCATGCCTGCCAAAAAACAATTACTCTCGTGTTCATTCTCATTCTCTATCACGCACGCTCTGCCTTTATCTCAAGCACACACTCAGACACACTCAGACACACTCACACCAGCTGTCACCTATGGATTTAGTTCCCGTGATTTCCCACCCTCTCTCTTTCTCACACTTACAGACTCCCCTTTATGTTCAACTTTGCACCTGACTAGGGGTTGGGGGTCACCTTACGAATCCGCTCTGATGACAGAATTCCTCACACACACATTCAAACACACATTCCTTAAGAAAGACACCACCTGTCATCACTCTTCAGAAGAAAAAGCTCAGCATTTAGTGGTAACAACATGATCACGGTCATTGGCAGATAAGTATTGTCTATATAAAAATAACACTTTTTGTTCTCATTCAGCTTTTCATCGTCAATCATAAAGTCTGTAGTAACAACGTGTAATTTCAGAGTAATAACATGTTAACACAACTAAACAGAATATGGAACATTGACCATAGCCCATTCCTCACGTGACTCTTTCCATACATAAAGACACTGATATGCGGAATACATTATTAGATTGAATCACTATTGTATATTGGGACATGGTGGCCCTTCCCTGTCCCTTAGGCCTGGAGATATGGCACACTGGCACTTTGTTACGCTGCTGTAGCGTACAGTCTGAGGAGAATGTCAACTATGTGCAGGCTGAGTTAGGAGCAGACTAATCTTAGAGTGCTCTATATTCCTGACCCCGACCCTAAGCCACTGGTGTGGCCCTGCCTACGCTCATACAGAGATGTTTACACTCACATACCAGTCTAGACAGCAAATCCTTCTCACCTTCCACTACCGCTCTGATCACAGATCAGAGATCAAGCTACGGCCAGTCAGAGGCCAAAGGCCCTGTTCAATCAAAATCTGTAACTGGATGATACGGTTAAGACTGAAACTGCATTCCTGTTGAATTCCTGATTCAACCGCTCTACTCAGCAACTTGTGAATTCAAACAGGTTTTTTGTTGTTGTGGGGTTACTGGTTTTGATTGAATACAACAACAGCTCAGGAAGAATATCTCAAGTAAAATAATAGCATATACTATCAGAATTAGAGAAATAGATGCTGAGGTCTAGCCTTGTGAACTAAAACTGAACACTGTGCTCCTGTTTAGTTTTGTGAGATCAGGTTGTTGAATGGGGCTAGAGGTCTAATTTGGAAAGAGCCTGCTACATTCTGAAGAGAATCGGTAAACAGACACAGTTAAAATCATTGTGTTGATCTCCTGTGGTCTCAACTCCATCTGGGTGGCAAACAAAACCAGGAGGGCTCTGTAATGTCTTCATCTCTTTTCCAGTTCAGCAGTGACTGGGCTACACCTAGGAGTCATCTTACCAATTAGCACCAGTCACCTCTGACAGCTAGGGTGAAGGACAGCAGGCCTCCTCTTTCTTCTCACCAACATGAACTGTTTTAGGGACTTTTTCCCCAGATACTTTTACACCTTGGCCTCTCACCCCGTGGCCAGCAGTTGCCTGGTGTCTCTTGGGGGTCAACACCCCCATTAACACAGTGAGGTGTACTGTGCTCTGAAGTAGGTAGGTAGGACTGCGCTCTGAAGTAGGTAGGTAGGACTGCACTCTGAGGTAGGTAGGTAGGACTGCACTCTGAGGTAGGTAGGTAGGGTAAGGAATCTTTTTCTATGAGTCTGCTGTTGACATAAAGTGTCTCGCTGTACCAAACCAGATCATACTTTATACACAACCTTTCAATTGTTTATTTGTGTTGATTTGCAGCCTGGTTAATGACGCGGCCAAGAGGAGGGAATAAGCTGGCAAACGTATTGGGAAAGTTAAAGTCAAGGTATCAGAACAGATGTGTTATTGCGGTCAGCGTTGCTGATATCAAGGTCAACGCCAAGCTTGATATACAACTATGCAGAGTATCTCAATAAATTGTATTTCAAAATCACTATGTATTTCACAATCAAAACATCCATGATCTTATTCGCGGTGTGTGATAACGTTTACTGTCAAAAGGTTTGCGGCAACGTTTCCACGTATTAAGCGGTTGCTGTGACGAAAATACTGCTCAGACTGACCCCACACTGAGGAGCTGAAGCGAGACTGTCATGGGTAGTGCCAGCAGCAAGGACCCTTGGCAACTCTCTCGGTTGTCTCTAAAAATAGCTTTGAAAGTGTGCCAATCTCTCAGACTCATTTAGATGCTGCATTTTGTGAATGAAACTTAGCTGCTAAGAGACCAACATCTGTCCCATGGAGTGGACAATTATTTACTGAAGCTTGGTCGATATAACAGTATGCCGTTGTCTACTATAGTATCCAAGGATGAAATTATTCAAATTCATGCTGTTGAGTCAAGGATGCTCAGTCAGGGGAGGGATTTCAAATGATAAACAACAACAAAAAACAAGTGCCTTGAAAATGAGTGAGAGAAAAAAAAGTTACATGGTGGGGGAGCATGACTGATACCCTTCCCTTATATCTTCAGAGCTGTTGCAAGCTTGCACCAACTATATGAGGTATGTCATGAGAGTAGTAACTCTGTTTGAAATATGTATTTGTGGTTTACAGTAGTAGCTGCTGTGTGATAAAACAACTAGATTTGCTTAATTCACTCCATTTACCGCAGCTGGTCATAGGGTCATCAGTGCAAGAGACACAGATATTTACCATCACTCATACATATCTAGACAGAAACATAAGGCTTTTACAATTACAGTATGCTCTTGCTAGAGTTCCAATTCTATGTCTGCTTTGTTACGGATTCGAACAGTAAGTCATAACTTTAGAGACTTGCCTCTCTAAAATAGAATATAAAATAGACCCCTGAGTCAGCCATGTGCTAGCTGAGTGGAGGTACAGTCTGTGTATGTGAACTGGCCAGAGTGCCACAGCATGAGCAGGAGGGGAAGAAGGAGAGAATGCAGGCAGCATGCCTGACAATCCCTCTGGTCATGGGGTGGAGGGTCAGACAGGTGCCCCTGTTCCCCTCATGTTCCCCCTCCGTCACTGTTCCAAAGGCTCATTCATTGTCTTGTAATGAGCACCTATCTACCTCGCTTCCCAACCACTCAGCTATGGCTTCTTGGGCATCCTATTTTTGAGGGTACGAGCCAGGGTTTCACAAAAGCAGATGTCTGAGCTTCATGAATGCTGACCTAGTGGGGACGGCGAGAGTTACTTAGGACTCCGCTCCCAGAGTGTGGGAGTGAAAATAGCACTTGTTAATTTGGAGTGGAATTTTATTAAAACCTGAGGGAGGTTGTACCAGGACCAAAACCACTTCCTCAGCTCATGATGTCACCTTTATTTCTCTCTCCCAGCTCTGGCTCAGGAGTCTTCCCACCACCACCTTTACCACCACCACCCTCACCACCACAACCATCCCTAACACCACCACCACCCTTACCACCATCCACCCCTACCACCACCCCCTCCACCACTACCCCTTCTTCGCTCCAGGGTCAGTCCTCTTTCAGCGGGTCATGATAGAAGTCCAAGGAGAGACCATTACCGTGCCCATTAACACTGCTGTTTTTGTTCCATCGGCCTTGTCTGCCACTGCCATTCCCTTATCTCATTCGAAAGAAAATACATTACCTTTTGTGTCAGAGAGAAAACATCCTTTGATGCAAGGCATCAGGTGCTCTGAATGAGATGGGATAACAAGTGTCCCATTTCAAAAATGTATTTTCCTGTTCCTTTCCATGTAATGTTTGTCACATCTGTTGTGAATGGAACATGAACACAAAGACTAAATGGAACCTGTTTTCTAACAACATGAAGAGAGAGACCCTATCCTTTGAAGGGTCACTAATTGGTCAATGACTCAGCTGGTGAAAAGGGAGGTAACACCAAAGCCTGTTACAACATTGTCTCTTTCCTAATTTGTCTTTCCTTCATCTTCGTGTCCTTTCTCCTCACCTCACATTGGAGGGGAAGATCCAAGGCCTCTCCACTCAGATCTTTGAGAAAGAGGTGAGGAGAGTGGATGCCAGCAATCAAGGAAATATGAATTGGGAAAGAGCCATTGGGAAAGATAATCTCTAGTAACAGTGCATTGGCATGGTGGTTTTAATGTTGATTCTGCCCCTGTAGTGGAGGCCCTTCCTGTTCCTGAAACCCAAGTCTGTGTAAAACAGAAAGCATCCACACAGACAGAACAGGCCTGTGATTCAGACGCTGAGCAGCTGTACTGAGTGATTTCTTCCAATGAGCATGAACTCAGCACCGGCTGCTGCTTTATGGACGGATTTGTCCCTGATTTCATGGTTTAGGGAGTGGCCGACTCCTCTTTCCGCTGCGGGGATTACTGAGCAGGACAAATGGCATCAAGTACGCATCTGGGAACAGCTGCTGGCCAACATGACCGTCTCTATGAAGAGAGCCCATGCTCTGTAGGCAACACAACCCTCTTTCTTTCCCAGGGATATTCTCAAAAACAACACAGCCTTTCTCCCATTGGGGTAGATGTAGTAGGTGTTTGTGAAATCTCGCCAGCCACTTTCCACTCACTGGGTTGTAACACCTCAAACTCACATAGGTTAAACTTACACACAGAGCTACAATAGTTATCTGATGTGCTGTATGTAACCTGAGTAACTAGGATCCTCAGGTATCAAGGATCTTGTTCTGTGGTTTTAGGTCTCTCACATCGGTCCACTCACAGATAGATTACTGAAATAGATTACATAATTCTATCCTCCCGATTCCTGCCCACAAGCAAAAATTAAAGCAGGAAGCACCAGTGACTCTGTCAATAAAAAAGTGGTCAGATGAAGCAGATGCTAAGCTACAGGACTGTTTTGCTAGCACAGACTGGAATATGTTCAGGGATTCTTCTGATGGCATTGAGGAGTACACCACATCAGTCATTGGCTTCATCAATAAGTGCATCGATGACATTGTCCCCACAGTGACCGTACGTACATACCCCAACCAGAAGCCATGGATTACAGGCTACATCCGCACTGAGCTAAAGGCTAGAGCGGCAGCTTTCAAGGAGCGGGACTCTAACCCGGAAGCTCATAAGAAATCCCGCTATGCCCTCCGACGATCCATCAGCAAATAACACTGAAACATGCATGAGAGCACAAGCTGTTCTGGACGACTGTGGGATCACTCTCTCTGCAGCCAATGTGAGTAAAACCTTTAAACAGGTCAACATTTACAAGGCCACAGGGCCAGACTGATTACCAGGACGTGTACTGCGAGCATGCGCTGACCAACTGGCAAGTGTCTTCACTGACATTTTCAACCTCTCCCTGTCCGAGTCTGTAATACCAACATGTTTTAAGCAGACCACCATAGTCCCTGTGCCCAAGAACACTAAAGTAACCTGCCTAAACAACTTCCGACCCATAGCACTCACGTCTGTAGCCATGAAGTGCTTTGAAAGGCTGGTCATGGCGCACATCAACACCATTATTCCATAGACCCACTCCAATTTGCATACCGCCCTAACAGATCCACAGATGATGTAATCTCTATTGCACTCCACACTGCCCATTCCCACCTGTACAAAAGGAACACCTATGTGAGAATGCTATTCACTGACTACAGCTCAGCGTTCAACACCATAGTGCCCTCAAAGCTCATCAACAAGCTGAGGACCCTGGGACTAAACACCTCACTCTACAACTGGATCCTGGACTTCCCGACTGGCTGCCCCCAGGTGGTAAGGGTAGGTAACAACACATCTGCCACGCTGATCCTCAACACAGGGGCCCCTCAGGGGTGCGTGCTCAGTCCCCTCTTATACTCCCTGTTCACTCATGACTGCACGGCCAGGCACGACTCCAACACCATCATTAAGTTTGCCGATGACACAACAGTGGTAGGCCTGATCAACGATGAGACAGCCTATAAGGAGGAGGTCAGAGACCTGGCCGTGTGGTGCCAGGACAACAACCTCTCCCTCAACATGATCAAGACAAAGGAGATGATTGTGGACTACAGGAAAAGGAGGACCGAGCACACCCCCATTCTCATCAATGGGGCTGTAGTGGAGCAGGTTGAGAGCTTCAAGTTCCTTGGTGTCCAGATTCAAGTTCCTTGGTGTCCAACAAACTAACATGGTCAAAGCACACCAAGACAGTTGTGAAGAGGGCACGACAAAACCTATTCCCCCTCATGAGACTGAAAAGATTTGGCATGGGTCGTCAGATCTTCAAAAGGTTCTACAGCTGCACCATCGAGAGTATCCTGACTGGTTGCATCACTGCCTGGTATGGCAACTGCTCAGCCTCCGATGCAAGGCACTACAGAGGGTAGTGCGTACGGCCCAGTACATCACTGGGGCCAAGTTTCCTGCCATCCAGAACCTCTATACCAGGGGGTGTCAGAGGAAGGCCCTAAAAATGCTCAAAGTCTACAGCCGCCGTAGTCATAGACTGTTCTCTCTGCTACCACACGGCAAGCAGTACCGGTGTGCCAAGTCTAGGTCCAAGAGGCTTCTAAACAGCTTCTATCCCCAAGCCATAAGACTCCTGAACATCTAATCAAATGGCTACCCAGACTATTTTCATTGCCCACCCCCTCTTTTACACTGCTGCTACTCTCTGTTATTATCTATGCATAGTCACTTTAATAACTCTACCTACATGTACATATTATCTCAATTACCTCAACTAACCGGTGCCCTCACACATTGACTCTGTACCGGTACACCCTGTATATAGTCTCATTATTGTTATTGTACTGCTGCTCTTTAATGACTTGTTCCTTTAATTTCTTATTCGTATTTTTTAAACTGCATTGTTGGTTAGGTGCTTGTAAGTGAGCATTTCACTATTGTATTTGACTCATGTGACTAATTAAATGTGATTTGAAGTGTATGGATAATCCAAATCATTTGTATGTATGGGCCTTCAAGTGTAGAGTGGGCATTGGGCTATAGTCTATTGTTGATGGTCCCGGTGTTCATGTTCTTTGGTATGTGTTTGTACTTAAAGTGTATTACTTTCAGATTACACATTTTGTGATGCAAGCTAAGCCCCATAGGTTGCGTCATCACATACCTGTTCCTCTAAATCACAGTAAGACACATGGCCGATGGCTGGCGGCAAACTGTGACTGACTGGCATTCCCCGCGGCAATGATCTATTACGACCATCTTCTACAGCTGATGTCGTTTACCATGTGGTTCTCGAAATGGATACACTAATAAAGAAAATGTGACTCAGATAGTTGCCCTTACCCATTTCAGAACTATCTCATTATAAAAATATACAGTAGGCTACACACTTTGCCATCATCAATTCAAAGCCATTGCTTTAAAAAAAAAATGAAATCTTGCTATCCATACTTTTGGAAATGAATTAGCTGCAAACCTGCAACATCCATAATGATTTCAGGCCATTCAACAGAAGAGGTTACTGAGGGCCAATTGTCTAAGTCTCCAACCTAGGTTCCATTACATGTATAAACAGCCCTAGTGACTGAATGAGTTTTGAAGTTATGTTAGTAAAATGTCTGTTTACAATGTCATCCATTATGTGTCTTATAATGGTGTTGATGACAAGCCTGCTAACAGTCGAGCCCCGATTTCCGCCTGATGTATAAAACATCAGCATTCGTTGGTCATTTACAAGAGTATTCATCATCTGATCTACAACGGTTCTGAAATGTTTAGATTAGCCAATAGCCACGTTCACCTCTTCACATGATGTTTATCACTTGTATTGATGAAAATCAGTTTGTTATGTTAAACATAGCTTATTTCATCAATTCAAACATAAACCATAGATTGACTAAATAAACAGCTAAAAGTTTGTCCCACCACAGCTAACCCCTAACTCCTGCACTGTGGAAATATAGAACAAACACAGCTAAAACAACTTAAATCACATTTAAACTGCTTTAAATAACACATATACATCAAATTAAAAGTCTTGACAAGCATACTGTGAGAAAATATCAAATGGATCCATTTGTAGCTCAGTTGGTAGAGCATGGTGCTTGTAATGCCACTGCAGTGGGTTTGATTCCCAGGACCAGCCATATGTAAAATGTATGCACGCATGACTGTAAGTCATTTTGGATAAAAGTGTCTTCTAAATGGCATATATATTATAGCCTGAAGTTGAAATGGTTCCAATTCTGTGTGATTTAAGAAAGTGTAGGGCATGAAGTCTATAGAGTGACACCACAGTACTCAAAGTAGTATGATATTTCCTACCTGACCAAGGCCAGCCACCAGCACACACAGCACTGCCAACCCCCTTGATGCCATCTCCTGTGCCAGCATGCGATCTTCTCAACAAACCCCAACACGTACTGTACCCAATGACCACGGTGGATCCTCTTTCTCAAACCAGTTTTAAGAGAAGCTCAGGGTTCCTGACAGTACTGGGCAATGGAACCAAATGTCTCAAATCCAAACCCCCTGTGTGTCTCTCTCCCTCTCTTTCTCTGGGCAGTGAGTGCAGGGGCGATTGAGTGACAGCACATGTGCACTGGGGTGCATGGGAGGGCTGAAGTCTGAAATTCTAACCCCTTAGCCCTCCGAGTCTCCAACTGGGACACACCCCTATGCTATGGGTAGGGAGATTGGGGGGGGGGGGGTCACTGGATGCAGAGAGAGAGAGATAGGGAGAGAGAAAAGGCGAGAGAGAGAAAGATGGATATATAGAGAGGATTGAGATAGCAAGAAAGAGAGCGAGAGACAGAGAGAAAGAAAATGTAAAGAGAGGGACAGAGGGAAGAGTAAATGAGAAATGGAGTGAAACATAAAGGTAGAAAGAGAGCGAGATAGTGAGGGAACGAGAGAGAAAGAGGAAAATAAAGGAGTGTGGAGAGGAGAGCAGAAGAGCAGCTGGTGGCTGTACTGTGTGGAGAGAGCCCTGGGGAAGGTCAGTCCTCAGCAGCAGTGTTCAGTCGGTCACTGCTCTGCTCTGGCCGGCCTGCTGTCCCTGATCCTGGACCACACAGCCCAGGAGGAGCCTCTACTGTATGTACACACTCGCACTCAACACTGCACTCACCCTCAACGTTCTAATAAAATATTAATTGTCGCAAACAGAACACATGTCCAAAACTAGGTCATCTGACAATTCCCTAAATTCAGTTAGAGAAGGTCCTCTCTCTACAGTTCTGAACAGGTCATCTGCTTTTCACTAACTCTGGCACAGACACAAGCCTGTTGCCCAGTTGGAGGTAATTACATGTCCTAAGGGTGCATATGTAACCTTTACTGTCCATGCAGTTCTGTTATGTGTATGTTGGGTCCTCAGAAATACAGACCATTTTCCCAACACCCTTTCATCTTCAGCTGTTTGGAACACCATGTTAAAACAGCGGGTGAAGATCTTACTGCTCTCTGTGCATTATAGTATGGCACTTCTTTTAAGGCAGTGGGGAATCTTTCAATGTGCTGTATGTCTCAAAATGCACCCTTGAATGGTGCCTGACTCTGCTGTTGTGAGGAGTCTTTAAAGAGCAGAGAGGAGGAGGTAGTGTTAAGTTTGTGGAGATGTGGAGCTAGGCCTCTCACCCAGTCCAGACTGTTGTTTTTCTCCTCAGAGAGTGCTGCTCACTTACTGATCTCTGTTTTTCACCCTCTGTGCTGACTGCTGATTGATATGAGGCGGCCAGAGGTGAGGGAGAGGGGAGACTGAGGGGAGAACGGGGGAGCCGCGGAGGATCTGAAAACCAGACTGTTCTCTACGCTACTCTCAATGTTCATCACCCCTGTCTCTGAGTGTTCTCTAGGGTCAGACGTTAAAATTAGTAGCTGGGAGTAAACACATTATACCTTTACACCAGGCACTTGCACAGATAGTAGTCAACCTGTGCCCAGCACATGCCCCCTTGTCCTCACACTCACCCTTTTGGGTGGTGGTCTAATTTTTTCGTATAAAGTTTTGTTGTTGTTGTTCTGAACCCATTGCCCACAAATCGTTGTGGCGTTGTAAAGTTCGTAACCCCCCACCCACTGCTACGCAAGCCGGCTGGTCATTTGTTCTATCGGTTTGGTTGCTAGAGACAAGACCCAGTCGTTCAGTCTTTTTGTTCTGTATCTATGGACGTGACCTAGTTGTTCGTTCTAAATGTTCCATTGCTATACTGGCTGGAAACGTTCTTATCCCTTGCTTGCTAGCTAGCCAACTACGGCTAATTTTCAGTCACGTCAAAATGTGCAGCCGGAATTACAGCAAAGTAGCTGCATTTGCATTTGTATAAGCGGTTTTCTAGTGACATTTATTTGGATACATCCATAACAATGAGCTAATGAGGCGCGATTCCGCCTGGCATAGAAAATGTGCTCTCTCGTCAGTCAGGACACTGTTGTTCAGAGGAGCTAGCCATCAACACAACTAACACAATCAGTTCAAACTGAAGCTGGAAAGACTGCAAACTAGCTGCACTTTGTTTCGTTTGACCTTTTTTCAATTGACATTTCTTTGTATATATTCATAAACATTATGCCAGCTGATTCATGATTTCGCCTGGCTGAGAAATGCTGCCTGCCTGTCTGTTTTATCCCGACTCTCGACACATTCATTACTATGGACAACTGGAGATTGAATTTGAAAATTGAAACAATGTTGCAAATGTTGGAGAGACAGACAGTAAGGTTTATACAAATATCCACTGTTGAAAACTAAAAGTTAGTCTAAAATAAATTTGATAGAATGTCTAGATTTTTATAGTGGAGATCAAGTTTATAACTTCCCTGCCTGGGCTGGATGAGACAGTGGATTGCGCAATCAGATGGAACAGAGTAAATTGGCATTTTAACGTCATAGATTTAGCCAGTGGTAACTTGTGGAATAGACAGATACCAGCTGGAATGTGGTTTTAACCAATCAGCATTCAGGATTAGACCCACCAGTTGTATAACATTTGATTAACGCTTAATATACTGTACATCATCATGAATATTCGGTCTGATTTGCTGATATGTGCAGCAGAGAGTACCAGAACGACCAGCCTGGTCTCATAGACTAGATGTAACATTCTAAATGTAAATCTGGGACAGTCAAATTAGTATCATATGTTATGTTTGGTATGGTTATATACTAAGACAGAAGGTTACTTCATTTACTGCAGCAAGGTAAATCATGGTCATACAAAGTGTTTATTGGTAGTCTTAAACAAATCTACTTGGAAACAAAAGTAAACACCTTACACTCATGGTTATGGGCAACAACAACAAAAAAGAAGACACTTGTACCATGTCAGATATAGAGTTGAAATCTATTCAATTTGGAGTTTGCATCCCAATGTAACACTCTATATTACATCGCAGAAGACTGAAATATAACTAAACCGTTTGACATATAAACACTGGATTTTCAGAGTAAAAAAAAAAAAAAAAGTTTATTAATTTGGAACAAATTCATAACATTCTACCTATGAGGCAAATAGAGGGCAATTTGGTCATTTGACTGCAAGAAAGAGCAACAGCAAAAATGAAAGGTGGGTGGTTGGTGGGCATATATATCATACATATTGCAAATTCGTAACATATTGTACGAATTGTAATTCCTTATATATCATACGAAATGGATGATGGACATCCACAAATTAATACATAACATACGAAACGTAAAATATCAAACAAAATGGAGGCAGACAGATTTACATTTACTATGTTACATTTACACCTGAGTCCAGGTTCCAGCGACAGAGGGGAGTGGCTGCATCAACGACCCTCCCTCCGACCCAACTCCTTCCTCAGTCGGCAGCAGCAACACATGTAGGCCTATTCTATACTAAAATATCCACACGAGCCACTAGCCAGCCAGCCATTTATCTTGAGTTAGAAGTTATGAATATTAAATGATGAAGTTATTATTTAAAAGCTCTGAAGATAAATTACAAAACAAATAGGCGTATGCCCTTTTTTCCGTTTGAGCACCTGTCCCCTGAAAGGTCTGTGCACGGCATGTTTCCCAATGTACTAAAGCTGTCCTTCCAACATGGTTCTGGGAGGCAAGATCCACAGTTACACTGTGGTTTAAAAGTTGTTTAAATCTACTTGTTTGGGGTAATGGAGTTATTATGGAAGTAATAAGGTGATTTGTAGAAAAAGTGTGAAACAGACTATTGAAACTAATGTAACAGTTTAAGTGTGTTAAAGTTGAAGTATATACTCACTGGGCACACACTGGTTGAATCAATGTTGTTTCCACAACATTTAAATTCAATTTCTTTGAGCCAACGTTCTATTTCTTTGAATAGACGTTGAATTGACTTTTGTGCCCAGTGGGTACAGAAGGCCTATAACAAGAGTGAAAATAGCTGGTGTGTTTGTTGGCTAACCCTGGTATGTGCGATGAATGAATGTCTGTCCATGAATGTGTCTCTGTGTGTGTCTGTGGAAGTTCCTGGGCTGACTGAGGGATGAATTGTCAGCACCTGTCTCTGTCACGTTAGGGGAGCAGCTGGCAGGAGTGTCCCATTCCCTGCTCCTCCGCCCCCGCATGCCCTTCATCACACCCGCAACACAAACTCCATCCCCCCATTCCTCAGCCAGACCCCGGGGGGTGGAGAGGAGGTGGTTGGATTCCCCTCTGAACACAGGGAAATAGTCTACTGCCCACTTCTGGCCATCCATGATCACACGCCAACTCTACATTTTGCGTTAGACTAGCTGAGTTCCATTGTTTTCTCATTGTACAAAGTATAACCCCAATATGCCATTTTTTTGGTAAGCAATACAAAAATAAGCTGTTCTTGTCACAGATTATTTAAAAAATATACAGTACCAGTCTGAAGTTTGGACACACCTACTCATTCAGGGTTTTTCTTTATTTTTACTATTTTCTACATTGTAGAATACTAGTCAAGACATCAAAACAATGAAATAACACATATGGAATCATGTAGTAACTTAAAAAGGGTTAAACAACAAATATATTTTTGATTCTTCAAAGTAGCCACCCTTTGCCTTGATGACAGCTTTGCACACTCTTGGCATTCTCTCAACCAGTTTCAACTGGAATGCTTTTCCAACAGTCTTGAAGGATTTCCCACACTTGTTGGCTGCTTTTCCTTCACTCTGCGGTCCAACTCATCCCAAACCATCACAATTGGGTTGAGGTCTGGTGATTGTGGAGGCCTGGTCTTTTGATGCAGCACTCCATCACTCTCCTTCTTGGTCAAATAGCCCTTACACAGCCTGGAGGCGTGTTGGGTTATTGTCCTGTTGAAAAACAAAGGATAGTCCCACTAAGCGCAAACCAGATGGGATGGTGTATTGCTGCAGAATGCTGTGGTAGCCATGCTGGTTAAGTGTGCCTTGAATTCTAAATAAATCACAGACCGTGTCACCAACAAAGCACCATCACACCTCCTCCTCCATGCTTCACGGTGGGAACCACAAGTGCAGAGATCATCCGTTCACCTACTCTGCGTCTCACAAAGACACGGCGGTTGGAGCCAAAAATCTCAAATTTGGACTCATCAGACCAAAGGACAGATTTCCAACAGTCTAATGTCCATTGCTTGTGTTTCTTGGCCTAAGCAAGTCTCTTCTTATTATTGGTGTTCTTTAGTAGAGGTTTCTTTGCAGCAATTGGACCTTGAAGGCCTGATTCACGTAGTCTCCTCTGAACAGTTGATGTTGAGATGTGTCTGTTATTTGAACTCTGTGAAGCATTCATTTGGGCTGCAATCTGAGGTGCAGTTAACTCTATTGAACTTGTCCTCTGGGTCTTCCTTCCCTGTGGCGGTCCTCATGAGAGCCAGTTTCATCATAGCGCTTGATGGTTTTTGGAATTTTCCATATTGACTGACCTTCATGTCTTAAAGTATTGATGGACTGTCGTTTCTCTTTGCTTATTTGAGCTGTTCTTGCCATGATATGGACTTGGTCTTTTACCAAATAGGGCTATCTTCTGTATACCACCCCTACCTTGTCACAACACTACTGATAGTCTCAAACACATTAATAAGGAAAGGAATTCCATGAATTAACAAGGCGCACCTGTTAATTGAAATGCATTCTAGGTGACTACCTCATGAAGCTGCTTGAGAGAATGCCAAGAGTGTGTAAAGCTGTCATCAAGGCAAAGAGTGGCTACTTTAAAGAATCTCAAACATAAAATATATTTTGATTTGTTTATCATTTTGTTGGTTACTACATGATTCCATATGACATTTTTAATAGTGTCACGCCCTGACCTGAGATATCTCTGTTTTCTTTATATTTTGGTTAGGTCAGGGTGTGACTAGGGTGGGTATGCTAGTTTTTGTATTGTCTAGGGCTTTTTGTATGTCAGGGTTTTTGTAGGTCTAGGTGATTTGTATGTCTATGGTGGCCTGATATAGTACCCAATCAGAGGCAGCTGTTTATCGTTGTCTCTGATTGGGGATCATATTTAGGTAGCCATTTCCCTTTGGTGTTTGTGGGAGCTTGTCTATGTGCAGTTGCCTGTCAGCATGTCTTTGTATCGAATCACGGTTCATTTTGTTAGTTTGTTCAATGTTCATTCTTTTAATAAATAAGAATGTATGCATACCACGCTGCGCCTTGGGCCGATCCTTATAACGAACGTGACAAATAGTTTTGATGTCTTCACTATTATTCTACAATGTAAAAAATTGTAAAAAATAAAGAAAAACCCTGAATGAGTAGGTGTGTCCAAACTTCAGACTGGTACTGTATGTATTAGGGAAGAAGTAGTCAAGCATTTGAGAAGAACAGAAAAAGTCCAAAAAGCTACAGAGAAAATGTCAAGCAGCAACGATGAGAGCAGGGTTTGTGGTGTTACTCATGCTAGAGATCTCTATTAAGAGTATGGCTCACCTCTACTCTCATCTGTCCTTGTAGAGCTCTTACATTCAATGCCTATGGAGGTGATAATAGTAAGAGCAGCCTGTGGTGGTTTGGGGCTCATTCTCTATGTCATTTTACTCTGCCGGGGTGACATGTGACTCTGACCATTCTGAAGCAGCAATAAGAACAGTAGCAAGCATAGCAACCTTTCTCCCCATCGGGCCCAGAGATAATGAGACAGACAGTACAGGGGTGTGTCATTAGGAACACACTCTGGGTGTCCTCATTATAATTATACTGCCTTAGGTGGATATGATGGTGCTGGAAATAAGAAGGCTATGTGAATGGACACTACGGTTCTGTGTCTGCTCTCTGGATTGATCTCTAGCAATTGTTCAATTCAACATGTCTATTCGGCTTCGAAAGTATTTTACGTTCTCCCATCGCTGTATATTTGTGTGACCAATTCATATTCTGTGTTATGATTAGGGGAGTTTGTCTTTGTCGTTGGCATGTAAATAATAAAGGAGTTCATTCTCACCAGAAGAGGGCAGTAGTAGACTATCTAACAGACACATTGGGCTTCAGAGACGCTCCTTCACTGGTCCTAACAAATCTCCTGCCTCCTACTGCTTATCTTTAAAACATATATTTCACATGATCTTGATCTTCTTATTCCCCCCTCTCTTTCTCAGTGGCTATGAAGGATAACGTTAATCAGTGGTAATCTTCATCACCCCGTTTAGTTTATTGTATCACCTCAACTATGAGATACAATATCCAGGTTCAGCAAATCCCATTTAGGATGAATGATGTGACCATTCTTCCAGAGCCTGTTGTAGGCATATAGCCTAATGATCCTATTTGCAATCAACTGCAGATACAATAGAGCAGCGTTACTCAAGTAGGGGAGACCGGAGATGGTTGGAACACTTTTAGATTTCTCCAAGATTGTTTGAGTTACCACTTTCAAAATGTGATAGGAACAACCTCCATCTGCCTGCTACAAAGTCCTATTGGTATTATCTCTCTAAATGTGATGGGAACAACCTCCATCTGCCTGCTACAAAGTCCTATTGGTATTATCTCTCTAAATCAAACAGACACAGTGTGACTTTGTCTCAAATAGAAGGAGTGAAATGTTACAATTTACCCCACCTCCCGGGTCAGTTGGAACAGGGCTTGGGGTGAAATGTAACAGTTTAGAATCCTGCTTAAATCATGCTTAAATCATGACATGCAACAAGATACTGAAAGCCTTTATTGAAAACATGAGAACAACACTGCCATGTTTAACATTTTGTGTTGCATATATAATAAAGTCATAATACAAATAATTGTGAGTGAGTGAGTGAGTGAGTGAGTGAGTGAGTGAGTGAGTGAGTGAGTGAGTGAGTGAGTGAGTATGTGAATGTTGGACATGTTCACTCAATCAGTCACAGTTGTGACAGTGTAATGGTAGTCCTGGGATTCAGGTTTGGTGGGCCCATCATTTGTATTCCCAGCACTACACCCAGACCTCATTAGGCTTACAACTAAACCTGACCCTTGTGGCCATTAGCTAGCTTCAATTTTAGCTACGCTACAAATTTAGCCCCAAAAATTACTCTCTTACTTCAAAATCAGATTTTTGTCAATAAAATCTGCAGTTTATCAAAGGGTCTTGCTTCTTCACATGAGGGTTGAGGACTAAACTGAGCATGTGCACAGTGAGTCACATGATTTTAGCTTGTTCCTGATGGGAGATATTGAGAGTGTTACAACTATTCCGTGTTACAACCATCCTCTGTCTCCCCTACAGTTCTATTTGTGAAGGTCCGGTCACATACATTTCCCAGGTGGCAGAGGTCCGAATCTATCGGCATAGTAACAAACCCCCCACCACGCAACCCATGTGACCCCAAACTGTTCACACCTCTTTTGTTGGCAGAGAGAACAGCTTGCAGATTTAAAACAAATGTCCTGCAATTCTACACATTTTCCATGGGGCAGAGATTTATTTAGCTGTTTTAAAGCTCATATCCGGCAATTCTACAAGTTTTCCATGTCTTATGTGTGTTTATATGATACTAGGGGTCAAAGCCTGACCAAGTTTCTGTAGTCGGGAACATCGGTCCATATTGACCCCGTTCAGCCATATGAGTATGGAGGCAATAGAGATATGATAGCTCACCAATAAATTCAGTTTGAGATTATTGGCATCACCCAAAAGTTTAAAAAAATAACAATAAAGTGTTAGAATTCTGCAGTTTCATGTTGTTGAAGTTGAGTCCATTCTAAGGTTTCCAGGAAAATCTCCCCGTTGATACTTATCTTTGTTATGAGAGCCGATTTAGGTCTATGGCCCTGAATGAGCTTAGCCGAGGTGCTTTCAATGTCTTTGTTAGATTCCCTTTTAGAAATGAACAAACGTTACAACATCTGTCCGCATTATACATAATTATCATTATCAGCATTAAGATGAATATGGTCTGTCATTAGATTTTTTTCTCCAATAATTGTATGATTTTATAACAGGATAATAAAGACTAAAAAGGTATAACAAAATATAAAATAACAAAATATCGTATGCCTCAGATCTTCAATTTAAAATATATTATTGATAACTAGAGGAGCCTCCAGTTATGGGGAATAATTCATAAACAAATTTCAAATCAATACTGCTCTGTGAAGAGTCAAATCCAGTGTGGGTGTGGGGCAGGAAAAAAATATGGTTTCTAGCAGTGATTAAAGTCTGTTTGTTCTGCTCCCTCTTTTTGATTCATCTCCTGCCTTCTCTGTATTCCATCTCTCTCTCTCTCACTCTTTATAAGACAGACAAGCCTATACTTTAAGGGGTCTGAGGGTAGCCTACCCATCAGACCCCCTCTATCCCAGCGCACACACACAGACCAACCACAACACAAACGGAGCACAGACGGAACACAGAGACGGGTGTTTCTAGACTGGCGAGGGTTAAAACCTACAGCCACCTGTTCAACCAGACATGTCCATTCTTCCTCCTTTAATGACCTCCCTGAACAGGAGAAGAGCGGAGTGAGAAAGGAATAGAGACACCCAGACCCAGGAAAGATCAGTCCATTCTGACATGAATCACTACCTATCTGAATAAGATCAGTCAGGATCAGGAGGGTCAAACAGCTATGGGAATTAAACACATGTAAAGCCAAACTATTAACAATGACATGGGATGAAGCTGTGAGTTTTGAAGAGGGCTCACTGTATTATTGAGAGACAGTGGTGGGCAGACAGACAGGGGAGGTTGAGCTAGCTGGAGCTCCACTAGCTAGAGCCAATTAGAGCTAACACGTATGACACAATTGACTCCCCCGTTTGAACCGTGGGCAGGGATAATGGGCCTCTTCCTGCAGCTCAATCGATGACACCGAGTCCCTGGACGGACATCTACCTCACTACACCACCAAAACACAGAACACCGCCGCATCTACCGCCTGTCAGGAAGGCAAATGTCAGCTCTCGCTTGTACACGCGCACACAATCAATC
The DNA here is from genome assembly GCF_013265735.2 of Oncorhynchus mykiss. NCBI lineage: Eukaryota > Metazoa > Chordata > Actinopteri > Salmoniformes > Salmonidae > Oncorhynchus > Oncorhynchus mykiss. The sequence goes on along the minus strand of NC_048570.1, from coordinate 62,713,640 downwards.
AAATTCAATCAAATGTATTTATAAAGCCCTTTTTACATCATTAGATGTCACAAAGTGCTATACCGAAACCCAGCCTAAAACCCCCAACAGCAAGCAACGGACGGACGGACGGATAAACATACACGAATAACACAAGAGCCTTTCAGAAAGATGTTCCATTCTACAGCCAGCCATAAGCAACAAAGCATGCCTCCATCTATCCCCAGGGGGGTTCCTGGACTGTCTGAGGGCAGCCGTGTCATGGGGATTACACACATATTAATGCATATGTAATATACTGTATATAAGCCCACTGCTATAGAAAGGCCTCTATCTGTGAGATACAGTTACTGACTGGGATCAGATACCTCTCTGCAGTTATTAGTCAAGACGTCAAGACGCCGTCATATGGTAATGAAGCACTATAGAGTAACCATACCATGCATACTCATGAGTAATTTTGAAATAGGCAAAATTAGAAGAAAATCCAAGGTACATTTTTCCACAGTAACTTCAGTGCTGGCTAACAGTGTTGTGAGAGCAATGTGACAGAAGAGTTGGTTTGCGACTGAGGGTGTGTGTGTGTGTGTGTGTGTGTGTGTGTGTGTGTGTGTGTGTGTGTGTGTGTGTGTGTGTGTGTGTGTGTGTGTGTGTGTGTGTGTGTGTGTGTGTGTGTGTCCTTCAAAAATGAAGGAGAAGCAAGAGAGAAAGAGAGCTAGATATACAGTGCCTTGCGAAAGTATTCGGCCCCCTTGAACTTTGCGACCTTTTGCCACATTTCAGGCTTCAAACATAAAGATATAAAACTGTATTTTTTTGTGAAGAATCAACAACAAGTGGGACACAATCATGAAGTGGAACGACATTTATCGGATATTTCAAACTTTTTTAACAAATCAAAAACTGAAAAATTGGGCGTGCAAAATTATTCAGCCCCCTTAAGTTACTTTGTAGCGCCACCTTTTGCTGCGATTACAGCTGTAAGTCGCTTGGGGTATGTCTCTATCAGTTTTGCACATCGAGAGACTGAATTTTTTTCCCATTCCTCCTTGCAAAACAGCTCGAGCTCAGTGAGGTTGGATGGAGAGCATTTGTGAACAGCAGTTTTCAGTTCTTTCCACAGATTCTCGATTGGATTCAGGTCTGGACTTTGACTTGGCCATTCTAACACCTGGATATGTTTATTTTTGAACCATTCCATTGTAGATTTTGCTTTATGTTTTGGATCATTGTCTTGTTGGAAGACAAATCTCCGTCCCAGTCTCAGGTCTTTTGCAGACTCCATCATTCTTCCAGAATGGTCCTGTATTTGGCTCCATCCATCTTCCCATCAATTTTAACCATCTTCCCTGTCCCTGCTGAAGAAAAGCAGGCCCAAACCATGATGCTGCCACCACCATGTTTGACAGTGGGGATGGTGTGTTCAGCTGTGTTGCTTTTACGCCAAACATAACGTTTTGCATTGTTGCCAAAAAGTTCCATTTTGGTTTCATCTGACCAGAGCACCTTCTTCCACATGTTTGGTGTGTCTCCCAGGTGGCTTGTGGCAAACTTTAAACAACACTTTTTATGGATATCTTTAAGAAATGGCTTTCTTCTTGCCACTCTTCCATAAAGGCCAGATTTGTGCAATATACGACTGATTGTTGTCCTATGGACAGAGTCTCCCACCTCAGCTGTAGATCTCTGCAGTTCATCCAGAGTGATCATGGGCCTCTTGGCTGCATCTCTGATCAGTATTCTCCTTGTATGAGCTGAAAGTTTAGAGGGACGGCCAGGTCTTGGTAGATTTGCAGTGGTCTGATACTCCTTCCATTTCAATATTATCGCTTGCACAGTGCTCCTTCGGATGTTTAAAGCTTGGGAAATCTTTTTGTATCCAAATCCGGCTTTAAACTTCTTCACAACAGTATCTCGGACCTGCCTGGTGTGTTCCTTGTTCTTCATGATGCTCTCTGCGCTTTTTACGGACCTCTGAGACTATCACAGTGCAGGTGCATTTATACGGAGACTTGATTACACACAGGTGGATTGTATTTATCATCATTAGTCATTTAGGTCAACATTGGATCATTCAGAGATCCTCACTGAACTTCTGGAGAGAGTTTGCTGCACTGAAAGTAAAGGGGCTGAATAATTTTGCACGCCCAATTTTTCAGTTTTTGATTTGTTAAAAAAAGTTTGAAATATCCAATAAATGTCGTTCCACTTCATGATTGTGTCCCACTTGTTGTTGATTCTTCACAAAAAAATACAGTTTTATATCTTTATGTTTGAAGCCTGAAATGTGGCAAAAGGTCGCAAAGTTCAAGGGGGCCGAATATTTTCGTAAGGCACTGTATTTCTTTGTACTTTCACTTACTTAGCTAGGGAATGCAGCTAGCTCATTTAGCCTACTCAAACACCCGGCTCATACAGAGAGGGATGCTATGTTAGCTAGCTGGCTGTGGCTATCCAACACTGGAACAACTTTCTGTTGAAAAACATTTCTTAAAGGGAAACAAACGGAACAAAACAGGGATAAACATACCTGCATTTGTCCAATAGACAATAGACTCTTGTTTGCAACTGTTTTGACTAATGATTACACCCTAGATCAACTAGATGCAGGGAAAAGTGTGCAAGACGGTATTGAATGTGTTACTGTCTGTTACCTTGATTACTACAATTTTTTTCTTGACCTGTGCACTTACGTTGTAAACTTTTATTCTTATTGTAGCAACCTCATGATGGGTTTAGGGAAATTAGAGTATAATGTAGTAACCTAAACCTATCCATGTTAGATTGAGCTGGGTGAGTGGAATATGAATGACGGTCATCAAATATGCTATTATAGAAATAAGGCCATGCTCGTGTGTGTGTGTGTGTGTGTGTGTGTGTGTGTGTGTGTGTGTGTGTGTGTGTGTGTGTGTGTGTGTGTGTGTGTGTGTGTGTGTGTGTGTGTCCTTCAAAAATGAAGGAGAAGCAAGAGAGAAAGAGAGCTAGATATACAGTGCCTTGCGAAAGTATTCGGCCCCCTTGAACTTTGCGACTTTGCGTGTGTGATCAGTCACTGACTCTTGCAAGCCTAGAGACTGCCAACTTATATTTAAATGATCAGCATGCCTTGTTATTTTGCCATCATCTCTATTTATGAGAGCCTTTCACTCAAGTGAGCTGTGTTACACTGATTACATTCGCCTAATTTCTGACATCCTCACGTGTGAAATTGAATTGCATTAACTATTTGTTCACTTTCATGGTGCGCTGTGAACTCCCAGATAGACATGAACTACATTGACTTGAGTCCGCTTGTGCCAATTCCATATCACCTCCTCCCTCCCCAAACTAATTGCTAAACACGCCTCAGAACTATAGTTAAAAGGAACTGGAACTTATCTTCAGGCATCATTCGAACGTCCACATCGTTTTGCTGCTGCTCATCTCCGTCCGCTGTTGGAAAAAGACACCAATCACAACGCTCTCTACAGCACTACTAAAGGAAAGTGCTTGTTTCAAACGTCTGAGTGTCACTCCAATTGTTGGTCAGTACATGCTGTAATTTGATGTTTTGTGTCCCCCATGGCTGCAAACACAGGGGAAATACCTAATGGAGCTGCGAGAGGCTACATCCAACACTACAACCCAGCAGGCCTGGCGCAAATCGAGAGACAGACCAGCAAGCAGCAACCGATCCAAGCTGCCAAGAGCTCAACTCTTAAAATGCTCTCCATAGCACTACTAAAGGAAAGTGCATATTTCCAGTGAGTGAGTGTGACTCAAATTTTTGGCCAGTACATCCTCTAATTGTATGTTTTGTGTCCCCCGCCACTACACACCACACGCCCGACGCAGCTAGTGTGGAGCGAAGGACAGCCGGCAACCTGCCATTGACCACCGAACCAGCTATCGACTAACGACCCCTGTTCGGAAGGAAGAACCGAACCCTGCTCGGGTAGAGCCGAACGAACGAACCCTGCTCAGAAAGAGATGAATGAACTAATATTGGCCACTGCTCAGTGAGTGAATCAACCGTTGCGTTAATTTTCCCCAGTGCTCATAGTTACCCTATAGCCCCAAATCCTAGCCCCTCACCGAAGCAATACGGAGTGCCTGGATACAGCCCTTAGCCGTAGTATATTGGCCATATACCACAAACCCCCGAGATGCCTTATTGCTATTATAAAAGTTGTTACCAACGTAATTAGAGCAGTAAAAATAAAAGTGTTGTCATATCCATGGTATATGGTCTGATATAGCACGGCTGTCAGCCTATCAGAATTCAGGGCTCAACCCCCCCAGTTTATAATTGTATACAGTGCCTTCACACCCCTTGACCTTTTCCACATTTTGTTGTTACAACCAGAATTTAAAATTTAATAAATGCAGATTTTTTTGGTCACTGGCCTACACACAATACCCCATAATGTCAAAATGGAATGATGTTTGTTTGTAATGTTTACGAATTAATTACATTTAAAGCTGAAATGTCTTGAGTCAAGTATTCAACCCCTTTGTTATGACAAGCCTAAATAAGTTCAGGAGTAAAAATTTGTTTAACAAGTCACATGAGTTGCATGTGCAATAATAGTGTTTAACATGATTTTTGAATGACTACCTCATCTCTGTACCCCACACATACAATTATCTGTAAACTACCTCAGTCGAGCAGTGAATTTCACACAGATTCAACCACAAAGACCAGGGAGGTTTTCCAATGCCTCGCAAAGAAGGGAACCTATTGGTAGGTAGGTTAACATTATTTATTTTTTAAAGCAGACATTGAATATCCCTTTTGAGCATGGTGAAGTAATTAATTGCACTTTGGATGGCGTATCAATTTACCCAGCCACTACAAAGATACAGGTGTCCTTCCTAACTCCGTTGCCGGAGAGGAAGGAAACCGCCCCAAGATTTCACCTTGAGGCCAATGATGACTTAAACAGTTAAGTTTAAGTTTAAGAGTTTAATCGCTGTGATAGGAGAAAACTGAGGATGGATCAACAACATTGTAGTTACTCATAATACTAACCTAATTGACAGTGAAAAGAAGGAAGCCTGTACAGAATAAAAAATATTCCATAACATGAATCCTGTTTGCAACAAGGCACTAAAGTAAAACTGCAAAAAAAAATTGACAAAGCAATTCACTTTTTGTCCTGAATACATAGTGTTATGTTTGGTGCAAATCCAACACATTACTGAGTACCCCTTTCCATATTTTCATGCATAGTGGCGGCTGCATCATATTATGGGTATGCGTGTAATCGATAAGGACTGGGGAGTTTTCAGGATGAAAAAAAGAAACGGAATGTAGCTAAGCGCAGGCAAGCCTGGTTCAGTGTGCTTTGCACCAGACACTGGAAGATGACTTCACCTTTCAGCAGGACATTAACCTAAAACACAAGGCCAAATCTAGACGAGTTGCTTGCCAAGAATACAATGAATGTTCCTGGGAGGCCTAGTAACAGTTTTGACTTAAATATACGTCAATCTATGGCAAGATCTGAAAATGGTTGTCTAGCAATGATCAACAACCAATTTGACAGAGCTTGAATAATTTGGAAAAGAATAATGGGCGAATGTTGGAAAGTTCTTAAAGACTTACCCAGAAAGACTCACAGCTGTAATCACTGCCAAAAGTGCTTCTACAAAGTATTGACTCCGGGATGTGAATACTTATGTAAATGAGATTTCTGTATTTCATTTTCAATACATTTGTAAAAATTATGGGGTATTGTGGGAGGACAAAATCCTCTATTTAATCCATTTTGAATTCAGGCTGTAACACAAAATGTGGAATAAGTCAAGGGGTGTGAATACTTTCTGAAGGCCCTGTAAGTGTGTGGCTGCCTGCGTGCTGAAATGGGGAGACAGAAGACAGTTTGGGGGTCAGTGCACACCCCTCCCATCTCGCTGCAGGGCAGGTGGAGGGGGCAGCGAGCGGCTTTTTGGGGTTGACAGTTGCCAGCGAGCGTGAGCCTAATCTCCTCCATCAGCTGTCAGAGCACGGGACGTCAGGGCCAGGGAGGCTCCACTCCTCGCCTCTCCTCACTCTCTCACTCCACCGGCAATGTCATGTTGTCAGCCCACATATGCTCGTCTGCACTGGGGGAGATGTGGGGGAGACATGGGGACACGGGTAGCTTCCGTCTTTTTCCTGTCGCTCCGAACTCATCTCTATGCTCAAACACGGCTGTTCGCTCTCGCCTTTAACCCCTACTACTCTCCCCCTCTCATGTTCTATCTGCCCCTCTCTCCCACTCTCTGTCCAAAAACACTTACATTCATGCTAGAATAGTTCCTCTGCCATTCATTTTACAGTGCCAAAGTAAAACAAAAAATGCATTTCAAAATCACCCTGATACCAGCTTTTCTGATAACAGTCCTAGGTTTTTCACACAATGTGAATAAACGGTAGGTCTGTGTCCTAAATAACAGGAAGGCCCATATGCCAAGGACAGCAGAAGGGCATATGTCTGTGTTATTTGACTAAGGCTGGCCCAGTGAACTGCCCCCCAGCACCAACCACAGGGTTGCTAAGGGACGCAGTGTCAATCACACATAACACATGCAGGGCCCCTCCCTCAGTGCACAGGGCATTGGTGACTCATTATATATGAGCCTGGGATAGAGACACACATATGCCCTGATAATGTCTGTGGCCGTATGTAGCGCATATGTGCCTACCGGAGCGCACAACATCTCTGTCTCAACATGCATGTTGAAATAAGTAATCCCATGCAGCGTGCGCGTAGGGAAAATGCAGTGTAGCGTGTCACTGTACATGCTGTTATCATGCTCCTCTGCAGCAGTGCATGGGTCACGCCCTTGTCTAGGACAATTCACATTCATGTGGTGTTTTCGATGTTAACCAATATTTGTTCAACTATCACACCACCAAGCCTAGACAGCTCAATGGCATTCTTCTGGAAAGGAAGGAGAGGTCTTCATTCTAGACGTCATTCTACAGCATCTACCCATCTCACTTTCATATTGTGATATGGTTGACAGAACTTAGCAGTACATGAATAAACCCGACCTTTTACAGTTTTTCATCAACAACCGTGCACAGTTAGACAGTCATACAAAGCAAGGTTATTATCTTAATATACAGTGCCTTGCGAAAGTATTCGGCCCCCTTGAACTTTGCGACCTTTTGCCACATTTCAGGCTTCAAACATAAAGATATAAAACTGTATTTTTCTGTGAAGAATCAACAACAAGTGGGACACAATCATGAAGTGGAACGACATTTATTGGATATTTCAAACTTTTTTAACAAATCAAAAACTGAAAAATTGGGCGTGCAAAATTATTCAGCCCCCTTAAGTTAATACTTTGTAGCGCCACCTTTTGCTGCGATTACAGCTGTAAGTCGCTTGGGGTATGTCTCTATCAGTTTTGCACATCGAGAGACTGACATTTTTTCCCATTCCTCCTTGCAAAATAGCTCGAGCTCAGTGAGGTTGGATGGAGAGCATTTGTGAACAGCAGTTTTCAGTTCTTTCCACAGATTCTCGATTGGATTCAGGTCTGGACTTTGACTTGGCCATTCTAACACCTGGATATGTTTATTTTTGAACCATTCCATTGTAGATTTTGCTTTATGTTTTGGATCATTGTCTTGTTGGAAGACAAATCTCCGTCCCAGTCTCAGGTCTTTTGCAGACTCCATCAGGTTTTCTTCCAGAATGGTCCTGTATTTGGCTCCATCCATCTTCCCATCAATTTGAACCATCTTCCCTGTCCCTGCTGAAGAAAAGCAGGCCCAAACCATGATGCTGCCACCACCATGTTTGACAGTGGGGATGGTGTGTTCAGCTGTGTTGCTTTTACGCCAAACAAAACGTTTTGCATTGTTGCCAAAAAGTTCCATTTTGGTTTAATCTGACCAGAGCACCTTCTTCCACATGTTTGGTGTGTCTCCCAGATGGCTTGTGGCAAACTTTAAACAACACCTTTTATGGCTATCTTTAAGAAATGGCTTTCTTCTTGCCACTCTTCCATAAAGGCCAGATTTGTGCAATATACGACTGATTGTTGTCCTATGGACAGAGTCTCCCACCTCAGCTGTAGATCTCTGCAGTTCATCCAGAGTGATCATGGGCCTCTTGGCTGCATCTCTGATCAGTCTTCTCCTTGTATGAGCTGAAAGTTTAGAGGGACGGCCAGGTCTTGGTAGATTTGCAGTGGTCTGATACTCCTTCCATTTCAATATTATCGCTTGCACAGTGCTCCTTGGGATGTTTAAAGCTTGGGAAATCTTTTTGTATCCAAATCCGGCTTTAAACTTCTTCACAACAGTATCTCGGACCTGCCTGGTGTGTTCCTTGTTCTTCATGATGCTCTCTGCGCTTTTAACGGACCTCTGAGACTATCACAGTGCAGGTGCATTTATACGGAGACTTGATTACACACAGGTGGATTGTATTTATCATCATTAGTCATTTAGGTCAACATTGGATCATTCAGAGATCCTCACTGAACTTCTGGAGAGAGTTTGCTGCACTGAAAGTAAAGGGGCTGAATAATTTTGCACGCCCAATTTTTTTTTCAGTTTGTGATTTGTTAAAAAAGTTTGAAATATCCAATAAATGTCGTTTCACTTCATGATTGTGTCCCACTTGTTGTTGATTCTTCACAAAAAAATACAGTTTTATATCTTTATGTTTGAAGCCTGAAATGTGGCAAAAGGTCGCAAAGTTCAAGGGGGCCGAATACTTTCGCAAGGCACTGTATATATATTTTTTTATTCTAATAGTTTGAAGATGTTTATTAGAATTTTTTTTTTTGGTATGGTATGTTAATTAAGAATCCAATTCATACACAATTTTACACATTTTCTGTGCTTAAGATGCCGGACGTCATTTTTAAAGGACCCCAACCCAGAGGAAGTTGCCGCCACTATTTCAACATAATTTCCTGTCCTAGATTAAATGCACGTTTAGGTTCCACTCCTCCGAAGAATGACAAAGGCTACTTATACATATTCAACAACTGGGTGTGAGAATTCCACATGGTGTTGATGAACATCACAAATAGGGCACTGACGGCTGTCAGTATGGCTAGCTAGCTATCTTGCTAACCTTATCTAGCTAGCTAATGTTATCTGTAGTTACTGTTGTACACTGTATTCAAAAGATTAGCCAGCTGGCTATGGCTGATTCTGGAGCTGGATTTGTTGTAAGCATTGATTTGGGGAAAACTTCCTCCGACACAGATGGAAACCACTGGCCTATCTTTGACTTCGCCATCTATTGTTATCTCCAAAGTTTTGGCATCTTCCAGAAATTGCGGCCGCAAATCCGCCATAGAAATAGTTAGAAAGAATAAGATGAAGCTCTGATAATATGGATAATTATAAAGATGGCTGATATGCATTTTTTTTACATTGTAATTGGAAGGGTGCAAACTTCGGCTGCTGTACAGCAAGGCCAAGTCAGCCTGCGCTCATGGTTTTCATAGGGGAAGTGAAATGATAGACTACAATGACTTTGTTCATGATCATGCTGCAAATGACATGTAACTATAATCAGTGGTGTAAAGTACTTAAGTGAAAATACTTTAAAGTACTATTTATTAAGTCATTTTTTGGTGTATCTGTACTTTACTATTTATATTTTTGCTACTTTTACTTCACTACATTCCTGTGCCCAAAAGTACTCGTTACATTTTGACAGGAAAATGGTCCAATTCAAACACTTACGAAGAGAACATCCCTAGGCATCCCCTGTCTCTGATCTGGAGGACTAAACACAAATGCTTTGTTTGTAAATTATGTCTGAGTGTTGGAGTGTGCCCCTGGCTATCCTTAAATTAAATAAATACAATAATTGTGCCATCAGGTTTGCTTAATATAAGGAAGTTGAAATTATTTTAAGTACATTTTAGCAATTCCATTTACTTTTGATACTTAAGTATATTTAAAACCAAATACTTTTAGACTTTTACTCAAGTAGTATTTTGTTGGATGATTTTCACTTTTACTTGAGTCATTTTCTATTAAGTACTTTTTCCACCACTGACTATAAGTTCCTTGAATTTTCTTTTGCTTTTTAATCTTTAGCTGGATAGACACTTGTGGTTTCTAGCTAACGTTACATCAATCAAAGCAGTGGAGAGTGTAGTGAAGCAACACTTTAGTGGTCAAAACCCTTCATCTTGGGGTGCCGGGGAGCGGGTTTGCAAAATGCTGGTTGGTGGTAACATTCAAACAAAAGACAGCCCTGAAACAAAACCTAGGCTGAAAATAAAGTATATGTCACATCATAGGAAAGGATACTGCATTCACATGGAGTTGCATGAAGTGGGCATTTCGGATTTGTCAGTTCGAGCCCAAATATGTCATACTTTGACTAAAACGATGACTTATTGACTTAAAGCAACATCATGGGTAGACTCTGGCCATCGTCTGTCAACTTGAAAAAGTGGTTTTCTACTGGTGTGTGCATTTAAGTTGAATAAAAACATATTTTGTTTTTGTTATTTACAGTAGTTTGTTTTATACTGAACAAAAAAAATCAATGCAACCATTTCAAAGATTTTGTTGAGTTACAGTTCCTATAAGGAAATCAGTCATTTGAGAGAGAAAAAATCATTAGGCCCGAATCTATGGATTTCACATGATTGGGCAGGGGCACAGCGATGGGTGGGCCTGGGAGGGCATAGGCCCATCCACATTGGCCCAGGTAACCATAATTAGTTTTTCCCCACATCTGTGGCATTGTGTGGTGACAAAACTGCACATTTTAGAGTGGCCTTCTATTGTCCCCAGCACAAGGTGCACCTGTGTAATGAGCATGCTGTTGAATCAGCTTCTTGATATGCCACACCTGTCAGGTGGATGGATTATTTTGACAAATAATAAAATGCTCACTAACAGGGATGTAAACACATTTGCAGTGGTGGAAAAAGTACCCAATTGTGATACTTGAGTAAAAGTATAGATACCTTTAATAGAAAGTTACTCAAGTAAAAGTGAAAGTCACCCAGTATAATACTACTTGAGTAAAGGTCTAAAAGTATTTGGTTTTAAATATACTTAAGTATCAAAAGTAAATATAATTGCTAAATTATACTTAAAGTAAAAGTATAAATCATTTCATATTCCTTATTTTAAGCAAAGCAGACAGCACCATTTTCTTGTTTTAAAAATGTACAGATATCCAAGGTTTTTGTGTTTAGTGAGTCTGCCAGATCAGAGGCACTAGCGATGATAAGTGCGTGAATTTGACCATTTTCCTGTCTTGCTAAGCATTCAAATTGGGTGTCAGGGAAATGTATGGAGTACATCATTTTCTTTAGGAATATAGGAAAGTAAAAGTTGTTAAAAAAATTACAGATGCCCCCAAAAAATACTTAAGTAGTACTTTTAAGTATTTTTACTGAAGTACTTTACATCACTACAAATCTGTGCACAAAATTTTAAATAAGCTTTTTGTGCGTATGGAACATTTCTGGGATCTTTTATTTCAGCTCATGAAACATGGTCAGGCCATAGGATAGGTTCGGTTTAAAGAGTGACTGCCACTAACAACCAACTAATCCCTTTGAAAACGGCCCATACGGCATTGATATGAGTTAGAAAAATGTATTGTCAAAATTGACTACAAAGTGTAAATAGGATAATTTTGGTCACAAAGTCAGTCTCGTCTAAAATGGAGTTTGGAACCTGAGTGCGTCACAATTAGTAAATTAAGGTTCATACCTGTTTACCTGTACACAGCCCATCTGTAAATAGCCCATCCAACTACCTCATCCCCCATACTGTTATTTATTTATTTTTTGCTCCTTTGCACACCAGTATTTCTACTTGCACATTCATCTTCTGCACATCTATCACTCCAGTGTTTAATTGCTAAATTGTAATTATTTCACCACTATGGCCTATTTATTGCCTTACCTCATTTGCACACACTGTATATAGACTTTTTCTCTATTGTGTTATTGACTGTATGTTTGTTTATTCCATGTGTAACTCTGTGTTGTTGTTTGTGTTGCACTGCTTTCGCTATCTTGGCCAGGTCGCAGTTGTAAATGAGAACTTGTTCTCAACTAGCCTACCTGGTTAAATAAAGGTGACATTTTTTTTTTTATTAAAAGGCTGCGTTTGGTTAAAGTGATGTCAACAAATCGCCCCCTTCGCCCACATCACGTCCCTTAATTGAAAGGGACTCTGTTGTTTCTTTGCCACCAACCAACGCTTTCAAGGGATCACGGCCGTTTGAGACTGAAAAGCCCTACACAGATTTTTTTTAAAAATGTAATTACATTTTTTTTTAAATTCCACCTTTGTTTGATCATGCAATGCATACTTCCAGCAGGATGCACAGCCAACAACTATGGCATTCCCTGCCGAAGGAACCTATCATGTGGAATAGGTGGTTGGAGTTCGTTGGTCCCCAGTGGTGGTGAATCTACCAGTAGCTAGATCATAGACTGCTGGTTATGTATGTTGATAATCATTATCACTAACATCGCTAGCTAGCTGACTGTTAGCCTACCTCAATACAACTCGGATTTGGCTTGGAAACACGATAACATTTAAAAAGAAGGCAAATAATTAGTAGGAACAAGTCCGTCTACATCTGTAAAGCATAGAATTAGCTTCCAAACAAGGTTACGTTATTTCTCGAGCTATGTTTATAATTGAGGGATGATGACAATCGTCAACCCTGTTTTTCTGTCAGACAAAGTGCACAGTTGGGTGCCAGACCGATCTTCTGGTCATGAACAGATGCCGGGACCTACCAGAGGGAGCAAAGATGGGCATCATAACATGTCCAGCAATGTGATTGCAGTGGTTTAGCGACCTTAAACTCCTTTCATTTACTGTTCACTAGCTATTTTCACTGCTTGTCAGGCAAGACCTCAAAATAAAAGTTTGTCATGCGACACAAGTACCCTTAACTCCGATGAAAGTCTCCCTCGACTTCTATTAAAAGGACATGCAATTATGAGGCCTCTGATAGTGACCCGAGTTAATGCCCTGATTACACAGATGACTTCATCAACAATGACAGGTGTTATGTGATTTTTTTAATTTTTTTTTATTTGATTCATAAAATAGTAGGCTAATTCCCCAGCCAAGCAGATACAACTAGTAGAGTCATATTGGTTGTGAAGTGCATTAGCAAAAAGCTTTGTCTTTTCTTTAGAACAAAATGCAATTTACCACTTGGCTGCCTATTATATCACCCTGTTACAGGCCCTCCCAGTCAACACCACCTCCTAAGATTGCCTGCTGCAGGGCCTCCCGAGTGGCGCTACAGAGCCGGGTTCGATCCCGGGCTGTTTTGCGACCGGGAGACCCGAGGCGGCGTATAATTGGCCAAGTGTCGTCCGGGTTGGCTGGCCAGGATGTCCTTGTCTCATTGCGCTCTAGCTACTCCTGTGGCGGGCTGGGGGCATGCACACGGTCGCCAGTTGGACGGTGTTTCCTCTGACACATTGGTCCGGCTGGCTTCCGAGTTAAGCGGGCAGTGTGTCAAAAAGCAGTGCGTCTTGGCAGGGTCATGTTTCAGAGGACGCATGGCTCTCAACCTTCGCTTCTCCCGAGTCCGAATGGGAGTTGCAGCGATGGGACAAGACTGTAACTACCAATTGGATTTAACAAAAATTGGGGAGAAAAAGGGGTATAAAAATGACAAAATAAAAGATTGCCTTTTGAAGTTGCTTTGATATATGACCAGTTTGAAGCCGAACATGCATTATAGAGAAGGCCAGCAAAAGGGCCCTGTTCAGCATCATCCAGACAGGCCCTTGCTGTGAGCATTCCTATGAATAGAACAGTCAGCCACATGTTGGCAAGTATCCGGCCAGCAACCTTCACCTGTCAGCGGCAACAGCTTTCACAGGCTCATCATTTGTACAAATACAGAAGGTAACCCTCTTTGATACATTTGATAATCCAATTGTGAAACATAAAATATGGAACTTGACGTTATTTGTTGCTTATTTTCTACTTCTTAGTTGCATATAATGTCCAGGGCATATCTTAGCCTGCTAGAACCAGTCTGATCGCTGTTTTCACCATTCTATTTCACTACTAATTTTATAATATCTGAAGTCAAATAAAAAGGTGAACGCAGCGATCAGGTTGGTTCCATCAGGCTAATCATAACCACCATTGATAATGTAATCAGTAATCTCTCTCTCTGTCTCTGTGTGTCTGTATGTGTGAGAGAGAGAGACAGAGACCCACAAACAGACAGACAGACAGACAGACAGACAGACAGACAGACAGACAGACAGACAGACAGACTGACAGACTGACAGACAGACAGACAGACAGACAGACAGACAGACAGACAGACAGACAGACAGACAGACAGACAGACAGACAGACAGACAGACAGACAGACAGACAGACAGACAGACAGACAGACAGACAGACATCTTTGACGGGCCAGGAGCTGACCGACCGACAGACATTTTTGAGGGGCCAAGAGCTGATTGGCAAAGACCTCCCCTCCAGCCTCACCTATTGCCTGCTTACCAAAGATTGTTGATGGTGAGAACAGAATTAGGTAGGTTTACTCTGACCTGTTCAAACTTCAATATAGTACCTGTTTGTGTGTCAGATATTACTGTACCTATCCTAACTGCCAATGGTAATAGAACAGTGACTATGTGTTCACAGAAACATGTAGAGCCAGCACAGACAAACTTGCAAAATGAAGTCCAGACTGACAGAGAGGCTTGATACTGATGTCTCTGAATGGAGAGAGAGCTCGCACTCGGCATTAACATTTTACCAGACACAACTTTTATTATTGAATGGTATCAGTCAATACAGGGAGGGAGAAACCCTGTGTATTCTGGATCAGGGAACTGCTGTTGTATATAGGACTCCACACATGTAGGTATGACCACTCTGACATGTTTGGCCAGCCTAGTCTCATAGACTAGACATAACATAGTAAACGTAAATCCGGGACACTCAAATTATATGTTATGTTTATTTAATTTTAGGCAAAAACTAAAGGAGGTTGGTTTGTCAGGATGGGTGGGCATATAAAGCAAACGTTTAGCAACCCAAAGGTTGCATGTTACAATCTCATCACGGACAACTTGAGCATTTTAGATAATTAGCTACTTTGCAACTACTTAGCATGTTAGCTAACACTTCCCCTAACCCTAACAAGAACCATTTTAGCTAAGCCTTCCCCTTCCCCTAGCATTAACTTTAACCTAACTCCTAATATTAACCCTAACCTCTAGCCTAGCTAATGTTAGCTACCTAGCTAGCATTAAGAACAACAAATTGGAATTCGTAACATATCATACATTTTGCTAAATCGTAACATATTGTTCAAATTGCAATTCATAACATATCATTTGCATTGTAATTAATAACATATTATATGAAATGGATGTTGGACATCCACAAATTAATACTTACGTAACATCATTCTAAATGGGGTATCTAGGATTTATGTACAGAATAATACGAAATGTTTTGAGACCAAGTTGGTTTGCCAAGGTAGCCCCATTACCACCAGAAGAAATGCAGATAGGCACAGTACAGTATCTGTATCGGCTGGGAATGAAAATGAAAGATGAACGGTGCACATTGTTATATTGGCATAACACTGCTTCTTTGGTGTCATGAAAAGGGTTGTTTATTTTATATGGACCTGTTACTACATTTGAAAGTTATTAAAACACTTTGTTTAGAATATCTACAATACCAGTCCAAAGTTTGGACACACCTACTCATTCAGGGGTTTTTCTTTATTTTTACTATTATCTACATCAGTTGTTTTGAACACGCATTCATCCTGCAGCCATTTCCTTCATTGTGGGAGGCTCTATTATCAACCAATCATTAGGGTGTTTTTGACCTACGTGAACGTGGCCAAAGACATGACAGAAACAGGAACTTTGTTGTGATTTATGTGCAGTGGTGGAAAAAGTACCCCAAAAATATACTTAAGTATCAAAAGTAAAAGTATTAATCATTTACAATTCCTTATATTAAGCAAACCAGACGGCACAATCTTTTTTTTGTTCAGTGAGCCCGCCAGATCAGAGGCAGTAGGGATGATCAGGGATGTTCTCTTGAAAATGTGGACCATTTTCTGTTCTGCTAAGTATTCAAAATGTAACGAGTACTTTTGCGTGTCAGGGAAAATGTATGGAGTAAAAAGTACACCATTTACTTTAGGAATGTAGCGAAGTCAAAAACATAAATAGTAAAGTAAAATACAGATACCCCAAAACACTACTTAAGTAGTACTTGAAAGTATTTTTACTTAAGTACTTTACTTTAGTATAATTAATTTAAGGGAACTCATATATGTATTTTTTATGGGCCTAATCATAGAATTACAAAAATAATCCCTATTAATTCAATAGGATCTCCAAGGGCCTAGTCCTAAAGATTTATCATTTAACTTTTCAAATGTATTACCTTTTATTGTGGCATAAACACATCCAGTCATAATGTTTTCATCTGATTCTCTAACATTCATACCTCAAAGGGCTCATTTACTAGGCTACCCATGAACATTCATCCACTCGCAACACATTTCCAGCCTCCAAACTGTGGTGAATGGAAAGAGACATACACAAAACAAGTGCAATGACATTTGGCTATTGTCATTAGGCCATAATGTGTGCGTCCACTGCTGTCTCGGTGTCGTCACGCATCTCTGCCTTGGAAAAAGTGTTCTCGCGGAACCACATCTAATTTTGGAGCGTAGGCTATACCACCTGTTCAAGTCCATTCCCACATTTTTCATGCCTCTGACATGTGGTAATGATAAATAAGTGGTGTAATAGGCTATAGTTTTCATGACATTTTGTTTTAATTATTGTGATAGACTCATGTTTTACCGATACAGCGTACCCCCACTATTTATTTTTCCGGGACGCCGTACCGTACCGGACCATACCGGACCATACCGCCTTACTTTCACCGCTGTTTACATGTACTCTATCACTAATTCATTTTATAATGTGTACACACATGATATTATATTATGACTTCCGTTTGTGAGTGTGTAATACGGGGGTTAGATACATGTTTATTTCAACATTACATAAACAATGGCAACACTGCCATGTTGATCTGAGTCTTGCTGTTGGGAAACCACATTGGTTTCCGGCTGTCGCAGACGCACCACTCCAACTTCATTCCTCGACTTTGACTTTGGTCTACAGTCGGTTGCTTTAGCCTTACCACTGAAACGCGCACAATATCTACAGGGCAGCTCGTGGCATCGTCATCTCGCAGAGTCTACCTATATATTAAGTCAATCTCAATGTGACCCGCCAGATTCAGAAGCTTGAAAACCCCATTGAAAACCCCATTGAAATACCCCATTTGATTTTT